>NW_027175976.1:4115000-4340000 GCF_023055335.1 Clinocottus analis
CGCACACACGCAAACACACACACACACACACACACACGCGCGCGTTGAGTCCCGCCTCCGCTGCGTCCGCTATCATATCACGCTGATTGGCACCCGAGTGGAGTCACGACTGACCCGTCGGCTCGCCGCTTGTTTGCTCCGTCTATTAGGAAATGATTTGCTTGTACTCGTTGCTTGCTTATGGCCGGGCCTCTCTGACACCACGTAGACGCCGACAGGGCTGGATGTGCTCGTCTTTTATTGAAATCACCATCATTTCCATAACGTCGACCTTATTGCGCGCCACTGAAAGCGCCGAGGGGGGGACGTCGGCGGGCGCTCAGAGGACAGCGCTGACAGTGAATGGCAGAGGCCTTTTAACCACTTTGCAGCGCGCCCCATGCATGAGCTTTTGATCGCGACGCCCCACGCTTGTGTGTGCGAGGAGGTGCGCTGAGGCGTGTGGCCCGGTCTTGAACCCGACCAGACATGATGCGCCGTTGATTGAAGTCCCGTCACATCGCTCACATTGGAGGTTGTGACATGAACCACACTCGCTGTACGACGACTGATCTGTGTCGGCCACGTATGAATCCCATACACACACACACACACACACACACACACAAAAAAAAGAAATCCCACGCATGACTTGCACACGAAAGGCACACGATGAAAAGGATTCGACCGGATTCCTGAAAGTCAAAATGGCGGACAAATCAGAGTGTGACATCTGAGCCGCGCACTTTGGGGATTTAACGGTGGCTGCAGAGCAATCGGTGGGTGGGCAGGTGTGTCACGGCGGTGTATCATCAATCGGCACTGTGCCGTACGAGCTGACGGGACGTGTGGCACGCCCCCACCGCATTTCAAACGGAAACGGCGGATGCGACGTTTCGAAAGGACGCCGGACGTGCCGACCCAATCCATGCAACGTGAGGACGGCGAGGCGTCGCCTCAGGAAGTCACTGGACAAACAGAATTAGCATTTTGTTGAATTTTTTTGGGGGGGTCTACCGCACGCCGTCATCCGGAAAATAACGGTCAGTGGAATGCATCAAGACTGGGTCGGTTTCTTTTAGATGGCCGGTGAAGCGATTTATCATTGAGCGACTGCTTGGGTTTGACTCATTTGACTCTTCATTTGTATGGAAAACCCACTGGCTATCAATATTAGTCGCCATATAATCCATCACCCGCGGCTGCAGAGATACGCAGCCAGTGCTTTGCGCCTCTGTACCACTCGGGGCCACGCCTCAAAACGTGAGACTAAAATTGGTGTTTACAACCTTCAGATCACCTCCAGGAAAAAAAAAAAAAAAACCCTCCCCATGTCAGGAAATATGCTATACTCCTTTGACCAACTTTTGACCCTTTGCACTAGAGATATTACTGACATCGTCCCTCCAGTCATAAGCACTTTTTGCGAGACTGTTTCGCTGCAGATTTGAGGCTCCTTCGCGGGAATTCAATCAAGCACGTGGAAATATACAAGCTCGGAAATCAGCCCAGCCACACATTTCTTGGAATTTATGTGCGACTTTACGGTTAGCAGCTCCTTCCCGGCGCCATCGCTCATTGTGTTCGTCCTCCTCACTGGCCCCCGGGGGTCACGACCCTCCCTCTCGTTGGCGGAACGACACCGCGGAATTATAAAGACGTCCACCGGGGGGAGGAATATCAACGATGTGACCTCAAACAAAATGCCTGTTGGCCCCCGGCGGCAGCTGGGTAAACAAGTAATATCCCTCATTTAAACAGACCATGATAGTAAAAAAAAAAAAAACAACCTCCCCTTGTAACCCTTCCTCCTTCCCCGCTGCCCCCTTCTGGTCTTTAAACACACCTCTTTGGTGATTGCCTGATGCAAATGTGGCGCTCCTGCTCCTTTCACTTTGGCTTCCATTACACTGTGCAAAGATTGGTCGGCTTGTCAGAATGGGAAATCGGCCTTTAATCATTTATGAGGCCATGTCGAGGATGGGTATGCCTCAAAGTGCTCCGTCGTTCCTTACCTCTCCCATTCAGTGTTTCTCTTCACTGTTTTCCTCGCCACTATCACTATCTCTGTCTCTGCACCGTTTGCTTACTTACTCCTCGGGGAGAGGAACGCTTCCCGTTTGCCCCACCGCACGCACCTCGTACTGTCCCTTTAAAGGCAGGAAGAATCTCGGAGGCCGGGAGGGTGGTTTGTAAGCACTTTGACGTTAAACTATACATCTTTTCACCCCTACACACGTGCGAATATCTCTCTTTTTAACTTTCCTTTGGTACTTAATTGCCACATATTACAAGAGGAGTAAACGAAAGTAGTCGGGCAATTTCCCCTTTGTGTCTGTGCACCTAACAGCACCTTCCCTCTCAAGCGAAAATCAAAGCGGGAGCGGAACAGGTGGGCAAGCTGGGATTGCGTGTGGAGCCTTTTAGATACCACATGCCACCTTACTTTAACACCGCCTTTGACAAAAAAAAAGGCTGCGAGGAAGCGAACACGCTTTTGCCTCTCCTCCTCCCTGCCTGGCTCTCTCTCTCTCTCTCTCTCTCTCTCTCTGTCTCTCTCTCGCTCACTCACGCAGCCACTAAAACAGCAACCCCATCACTGACATTGTTTTGCATGCCATTTGAGATTGTTTTCCCGCTGCCAAGTCGGACCGCCGTTTGACAATTTTCTATTTCCCACATTGTTTCGCTTCTTCAATATTGACTTTGTTTTGTTTTCTTGTCGACACCGGAGCCCCCGCTTCTGTACCGGGATGGCATTTCCATTACTGCACTTTATCTTCTATCGTCAGGAGCGGCGGTGCCACAGCCATTGTGCCATAATTGAGATCCCCGTGTGGCTGGGGAGCCAAGATACTCCGCCGGTGGAGTTTGATTGCCAGGTCTTAAGTGTGTCTTAGAATTTTGAATTAAATGTACATGCTGGCAGGAGGCACGGGGAGGCGGGTCGGGGAGCGAGTCTCACTCCTCACCAGTCAAAATATCGACTCTTCGTCAGCGTTGCTGCCCCTCTGGCTGATGTCAGTTTGTCTTTGCTAAATAGACTTCCGATGTCCGTTTACTTAGTTTCCAGAGCTACTTGCGCAGCACAACTTTCTCAGGCAACAAAAGTAGAGAAACAGATCATGGTTAAGGTTTAAATAAGTACATAAAACCTCAACGATGACTGGGTCTCACGCAGCACTGTGAAAGTCCTGTGTTTGTTTGGCCCATCCGGACCTTTTTTTTTTGCTTCTAATAAGTTGCTGAGGCAATTTAGTTGAAAGTTGAGAGTGAGAATGAGTTCAAGGGGCGACGGTTCAGTCCTGGATGGAGGAGTTTACAGTTTGGGGAAGGGATACGTTGTTGTTATCTCAGCTTCTTGCAGGTTGTCGGTGTTCAGCGCTTCACTCTCACCTCGGCCTCTTGGAAACATTACTGATGTACTCTTTTACAGAAGAATCCTTATTAGAGTCTAACGCAAGAACCCCTTTGCTACTTTGTCTCCTGCCAGACTCTGCATCACACTGCGCTCCGATTATTTTTATTTTTTTTGTACATCCAACCTTAAATGATTCTTAATAATTTAGTGCGGACCGATGGCTAGTGTTGGTTTTCTGCTGAGCGCAGTCTGCAGTAGAGTTTATGAAGGCGCCTCGGTCCTGAGAGCTTTGGCTTGGTGAAGAGAGAGCGAAAGAGAGAGAGAGAGACGGGGAGAATATGAGAATAAATGAGACAAATAAGAGAAAGTGATGGAAAACCGAAAGAATTAGCGAGCAGCGGGCGAGACGCCGCCAAGGAAAGCAAGTGTCCTGTTCAGGAGGGAGGCCAAGGTCAACCCAGCGCAGTCTGGCATGAGACAAAGAGTCCTGCTGCAGTTTTTATGAGCGGGTCTTTCTCACTGTTCATACGGGGTGGCCTCTCATAACAGAAGGAAAACAACTAATCAATAATTGAGGAGCGCAGTAAACACTGTGTGCACAGCACCTCTCCGGGGGGGGATATCTTTGCTGGGGAATGTGCAGTTTACCTTGTGTGTCTCAGTCCATGTGCGCATGTATTTTTTTGTTGTTGTTGTTGTATGTATGTCTTAGTGGAATAAGATGTTTTTTAACTGGAACATAATCTTGCAGCAAGCCAGCCTCTTATTCCAGGGCTTTTGAAAAATCGGTCATCCTGGTGGGAACAGGGGGTCACCGGTTTGAGAATGTGGAAGGACTCACCCTTTGATGGAAGTTAGACTCCCTGCTAGTATGAATGGCACTTTTAAAATTGGTGCCCGTTGATCCAGGAGACAGGGGCTTTTTTTTTTTTCTTGAAGCAAGGTCATAAGAGATCCTTTGTCTACTTTGGCTTCTTGCAGTTGGTATCGCCTTGATGGGTGACAAGGCCATCGATCTTGTTGCCAGGCATCGGCCACAGACGTCTGAGGCTCTCTGTAAGGCCCCTTCTGTCGGCTTCTGAATACCATGGAAAGTCCCCTACCTACATCTGGTAACGCAATCGAATCAAACAATGTTCTCGCCTGAAGATTAAGATCCGCCGGCCGCAAATCACTCGCACAGTCCAAACATGTACAGCTAAGATATCAGGGAAAACTCGTATTACCGGAGATTTGGTTCTTGGAAGAATCTTTTTTACAAATCAATATGTTGACTTTGGCTCCGCAAGGTCTCTAAGCATCCTGATGGGAGTTTTTCTTAGACCTCCTTTGTTTTAACACAGGTGTGGCTCCAGTTTTTCCCCATTCCTGCCCACTCGGATGCACCTGTCTCTCAGCTCACATCACGTGCATTTTTCATAATTAAAAACAAAACAAAACAAAAAAACAGGACTCCAGCGAAGGGTACCGTGACCCGACGCGATCTCAACCCGAGTGCCCAAATTGCCCTAATTCCAACCTCTCTACCTGTGTCTCCATGTACTCTCGGCGCGCGGATGTGATTATCCGGGCTGACGAGTTGCGCTCCAAAGTTGCCCCGGAGACACACACAAAAAAAAAACAAAAAAACAGCTCTCGAGTTTTGTGAGCGTCGGGACCGCGGAGACCTCTTGAGGTCCCCTCGCCGTTCGCGTCACAAGTCCCAAGTGTTCGCAGCTGCTTCCCCCGCACATATCGCTGTTTCCTCATGAAAGGCCCCGCCCCCCCCCCCATGTGTGCCATCACTCTCGCCGGCTCCTTTTCCTGGTTTCATTTCCACAGTTGTTGCATAAAGTTGCAGACTCCGCCGTCATCTTGTTTTCCTTCCCTCACTGTGCTGCGGTTGTTCCATTTGGAAAAAAAAAGACGGGCGCGTGAACGCCCGCGGAGGAAAAACCACAAGTTTGTGCACGTGGATTCCGGTGGCTGTGTCTTTGTGTGTGTGTGTGTGTGTGTGTGTGTGTGTGTGTGTGTCTGCGTGTGTGTGTGACTTGTAAATGCAGCAGACAGGCAGCTTCAGGTCAGCTGAGCTTTGTTTGGGGATTAGTTGCCTGTTGGCAAAGTCAGAGCCTCGGAATCACTTCGCCCTCGGGCTCTTTGTCACTCCGCCACGAAACCGAAAGACAGACGCAGCGACAAGCAGACGGCGGGCCCGTTTTGTTCTGGGCCATTTCCTCTCCTCCTTCCTCTCGACTCAATAATACTTACTCACTGCTGCTGCTGCTGCTGCTGCTGCTGCGGCGTGGAAAGCCCTTAATTCCAATTTTAGGCCCCTTTTTTATTATTTTTTTTTACAATGTACAGTGCACGCCGAACAGGTTTTACGATCTCAACATCTATTAAAGTCACCGCCGTTAAAATAATGGAGGGTTATTGCCGCGCAAAGCAGACACTTTTATTTGTGTTGACTTTTTGAGAAGTTTTGATTGGAGACGTTAACGCCACATCATTTTCACTCATTAACGGCCACTCTGGTTTGACTCAGCGCCGCGCCCGCGGCGTGACGAAGTGGCTTTTGTTGAAAGCGCGTGAGAAGTTAGATAGGTCTCTTACCTGTAGTGTGAATTGGAGAGTTTTCGGGAGCGCTATCGCCCGTGGAACTATATGGCGCCCGGAAAACAACACGTTTCTTCCCAGTAATCAAGACCCGGCGACTCAAGACAACTCAACGACCTCATCGTGAGCAGTTTCATGGGAGGAACTACTTTCTTTCAACCATAACTGAGAAATAATCTGACTTTTTTTTTTTTTGGACTGATTAATAGCGCAACAGGTGAGAGGAAATGTGTGTTTTTTTTTTCTTCAAATGTAGCGGGAACTGTCTCTTTAAGTGTGTGAGTGGCGCAATCTTTACTCTCATGCCTCAGTCGGAAGGTCATCGCGCCGTGCACGACCAAGTGGCATCACTGAGTGGCACCCCTCCCTTTCACCGATGATTGTGTGTATGCGTGCGTGTGTGTGTGTGTGTGTGTGTGTGCGCGTGTGGAGTACCACCAGGATCTTGTCAATTAACCGCTGAAAACAATCCTTCACTGCCTTAGGGGGTTTAGCAGCTAACTAGGAGGGCAGTGCCAGTCGGAGGGAAATTGGCCGCTTCACTAGGCTGCATGATGATGCTCAGGTGCAGGCACAGAAATGCTCATTAATTCCCGGTACCTCGGGGTGGTGAGCATACATGATGAAGCCAGCATTTGAGGAATTTGCATCACAACCCCTCACATAAAGACAAGGAGATTGTTAGACGTAATGAGATTTTTTTTCTTCTTCTTCTTTTTCGCCTTTCTTCTTCTTTTCACATAATGATGAAACAATGAGAAGTTCTGAGAGGTGAAAGGAAAGAGAGAGAGAGAGAGAGAGAGAGAGAGAGAGATAGGAAAAAAAAAAAGGTGTCAAGCACCGCGTGCTCGTCGGGGAGCAGAAGTCGGCGCTGATTTCGTTCTGCAGACGTAATTGCGTGCAATGCGGGCGGATTTCTCCTTCGCCGTCCGTCGAGATGAAAAGGACTTTGCCGGCTCTCTAAAAAATTGGATCCTCAAAACACAAACTCGGAGCGTCGCACGAGCGACGAGGCTACGTAGTGCGAAGCAATTCGGGGTTAATACGCAGGCTCTTGGGTACATTGAATTGAATAAACAAGATAAAAAAAAACTGCCCTTCAACTCAATGAAGCTGCTGCAGCTTCCCGGCTTAAGTCGAGACACTATTGGAAGTTTATGCTTCGGCAAAAAAAAAGAAGCTGTTTTTTCAGTGTGAACTGAAATCCTGAAAAAAAATAATAAAAAATGGAATCGAGGCATCTGAAAACCATTCCCGTCGCTCTGCTGGGCCGTACGCTCAACCTCGCGCCGAGCCGCGGATGCGGAAGTGTCGCGGGGGCCCTCTTCCAAGGAGATAAGTGATGAATGTGAACCGTGAACATCGTGCCGGCGATCTCGGCGACGCTTTCGAGGAGGGTGAGCTCGCGCCCGGGCATCCATGCGTGTGTCTTGGCGGATATTACCGCGAGGCGTCACAAGTGACGACGTGTCCCATCTGTCAAGAGGGAAGGGGGGGACTCCCATCTTCCTACCACTGCTACTGCTGGGGGAAGAGACGTCGTAATGTCTTCTGTCCAAGGAGATTTGAACGGGCCACGTTATCGGGGTTATCGCTGCTTTTTTCCCTCCCTTCCTTTTATGTCTTTATTTGCTAGGAGGCAGGAGAGAGCTGTAACTTCAACCCAGAGGCCTCCGCGGTGCCCGCAGACGACAAATTCTGGAAAGACTGAAAAGAAGCGGACAATTACCAATGAAGGGATGGTCTGTCGCAGAGATGCCATCAAGTTGCATTATGGGAAGCGTAGGGTTGACCAGTTTAGGAGCTTGACCCACACTAAAAATTAGGATTGAGGCCTCCACTGCAACAATGTAGCCCATTCTTCTTTTTTATTTGGAAATAGCAACCCCTGCCACTTCATGAAACCGTTATAAAATGAATCCAAAGAGCACAACTTCATCAAGCCGGAGCCACTTGACCAAAGAGCATCTTTGTCTCATAACTTTGAGCCTGCGGGACTCAAAGGTCCTCCTAAATGTACATCATTTAACGGCAGAAAAGGAAAGGTAACGATTGTCCCCTTTCTTTCCCGGCTGTGTTGCTAAAGGCCAGTCAGCCGCCGCCGTCCTCACAACCGTCACTTTATAATGAAAACGTTGGCGGTGGAGGAAGGTAGGCGGCTCAGGTCCCCCACACAAGAGCAGAGCTGGCTCGAATAAAAGGTCACTTTAGCTGTCTGACACGAAGGGGAGAGGCACCCGGACAGGCCGATAAGGGAAGAGTGACTGGCCCTCTCAAGGGAAGCGAAAGGTCACATTTGTGCCGTTAAGGACCCGACGGGGTCGGCGAGGTGGCATCCCCACCGCGCGGGACCTTCGCCAAAGCCCGCCTGCGTGTTTGCTGAGGGGAAGCGCTGAGGCCGGGTTGGTTCACAGAGGAAATAAAAGGAATATTGATTCATCCCGAGTGCAGCCGAGTAAAAGTGGAAGTGTTTATTTGCACGTGGGTGGGTGTGTGTGTGTGTGTTTGTGTGCCCAGTTTACGTTTACATCCCCTTCATCTCGAGCACCCGTTATCGCTTACTCGCTAATATCCGCTGCTCCCTCTCACTCTTTTTCCTCCCTCCCCCCCTCCCTCCCTCCCCCCTCGCCACCTTTCATTTCTCCCTCTCATCATTCTCCGCTGTCTTCTTCCTTTCCGTCTACCTCGCCCGCTGTTTCGGTAATCTATCCGACGCCGTGGTGTGAGTGGTGAGACGAGGATGAATTAATCATGTTTTCCCAAAATGACTCATCTGCTGCGAGGAAAAAAAACACAACAAAAAAAACCAAACATGGGAGTCGGTAAAGGGCGGATGCACCGCCGGGCCGGGGTGACCCCATGCGAAACGGACGCACCGAACATAATCCGCCACAAATGGCGGTGATTGGGCCGTGCGTGTGCTTCACGTAATTGCGCCGCTTGTTTTGTTTCAAGGATTTGTTTCGCTTTTCCTCCTTTCATTTGTTGAATATATTCATGTTCAATGTTGTGTTTCCAAGGCAAGGCTTTCATTCTCTCTTTGTATATATATACATACATACTTACACATATGTCTATATATATACACATATATGTGTATATGTATAAAAGGCTAAAGAAATGAAAGCTCCCCACTGCTTTACTAGTAAACAGGTTTCCATTTCCGCAGAGAGTCACTCACCCTTGAAAGGGTCTTCTGCAGAAGGGCCTAATTGCCGGTCGGCCATTTTGCTTAGGGGACAAGACGCGGCATGAAATATTCACGGAAACTCTTGGGACACGAGCAAAAGGAGCCCATGACAGTTGGAGAGATTTATAATTAAGCAGGCGGGGATTAAAGACAGAGACACACACACACACTCTCATCTCCCCCCCCCCCCCCCCCCCCGACCTCTCTCTTTCCCTGCAAGACAGAAACAAGCACACACACACACAAGCGCACACACAAGTATGAAGATTAATACACAGCTGGCCGGGCTGACAAAGCCAAACTGTACAGTCAGGAGTCATTAACGCCTTCACGCATCCCAGAGTGCACCACGAGCACCCGGGCCGCCGCTCGCCGCGGAGAGAGACGCAGTGAAAAGAGGTCAGGGGGTCATAAACTCGGCAAGTGTCGCCTTCACAGACGGTTAAATGCGGCCCCGCCGTCCTTCATGCTCGTCGGGCAGATTCGGGGGGCCCGTGGCGGCGGCGGAGCAGGCGGCGGCGGCGGCGTCACCTTCTTGGGCTCCTTTGGGAGGAAGAAACGAGCCGTGCAATGCAAGCAGTTTATCCACGTTCAGAAAAAAAAAGACAAAACGACCGTTACGTATAAATGACTTCTGACACATTTGTCACGTTATTATGGACTTCTTTGACAGGTAGCGGTTTAACGAGTGGCAGATGGTGCAAGAGACACATCCGCCCAGGCCTGGCTCTCACTAAACTATTCTGGATGGGGTTTTTTTTACCCTCTCGGAGCACCAGATGGATGGATCGGTATCGTGGAAATGCAGGGGATATGGTCAATCCCAGGATTGTCGGATACTTTGTGACAAGGCTTTGGAACAATCTTCCGCTCTCTCTGCATCAGTGGAGTCTGTTGACTCCTTCAAAAGGCAACTTCAGACTTATTTATTTGTTCAGGCTTTTGCTTAATTGTCTTGGGGCTGCTATGATTGTCACTGAGATGGTCTGGCCGTTTCAGTTACATTTGTATTGTTTTGTTTTAATTATAAAGCGCTTTATGACCCAGGTGTGTGAAAGGCGCTGTACAAATAAAGCTTACTGACTTACAAAGTAAAAAGGATCATTCGGATTAGAGATATTTGTTTTTGTTGAATTATTGGCAAAGATAACAACATATTCACCGTGACTGTTCTCATAATAAGTACATCGACTGAGTAAAATACCCACAGAAACATCGCAGCCACACATTACAGAGTGAGTTTAAAAAAAAAAAAAATCAACAAAGTTGAATCAACTCGTTCCTAACTGCGACCAGATGGTGTGAAAATACACACTTTCCCGATTCTGAAGGTAAGAAGGATCCAGAAATGATACAGCGAGTTACATGAACTCATCCACTGAGCAAATGTAACACATTTTTCATTTTTATTTTCACAAACAAAGAAAGAAAACCGATATAGATGTATGAGTTGCACCATTTTTTCGGTTACTTTCTAGGCTTTTAAGCGACAGCTCCACCTCAGCTAACTATATCTAAATACGTAGAACTGAAATCTGTCTGCTGTAAAAAAAAAAAAAGAGCGGCAGGCGGGGGTAACTCCGGCCCGCGGAGCCGTTGAGCAACGCATTAGCTTGTCGAGCTGCAGCAGGTCATTTGTTTTCTTTCATGACTGAATGAAAAGCTCCGTCGGGAAGTTCTGCTCGCGCGCACGCGGTCAGTCAGTCGCTGTTGGGTTTGTTTTTCTTCCCCGGGTCCATTTGTGGACGTAGGGCCGTACGTCCTGATGTATTCGTGAACATGTGCGCGCCAACGCGTCCGCACGCATGATTGATGGCGTACTTACGATACGTATAGGGGAGAGAGGGAGAAAGGAAAATGCATTTTGACCCATTATGCAGGAGTAATGAATCTCCACAGGCTCTGCATTAACTTTTCTCTGACTTCTCCCCAAAAAAAAAAGTGTAAACACAGCAAAAATGAGCCTGTGCATACTTACAAGAACTCAGCAATATCTCCCAGTATCTCGAGCTATTTTGTCCCGAAATCTACACACACACAGCAAATCAACTTGATGCCAGAGCAAAGGAGGGTAAAGAAGAAGGGAAAAAAAAGCAATAATGTTTAGTGTTTGCCAAGAATTGAGCAACATTTGCATACTTACTACTTTCCAAAGACGCACAGAGTTTCACTGCAATGTGTGCGTATCTCAACGCTCTTAAAGGGGACATATCGTGAAAAAAAAAAAGGCAAACTCCCTCCCTGACTGCTCGTGCACATACATTTGGGTATCCCGAGGGCCCTACTTGCCAATTAAATGAGACTCATTAGAATAAACGCCGCCCACCGAGGCGGGGAATGACCATTGCCAGAGCGAGCTGCGGCTAAAAAGAGACGCGTGCTAAAATGAAGCGTTGCAGACAAAACAAAATGGGGAATGCGGGTATAATCACAAAGTAACGAGGGGTTATTTTTGCATGCAAACATGCCCTCGTAGAAATCCAAAATGTCACCCGGTTATGTCTCCCGGGATTGTCGAGACATGTGTGAACACGTGCTGCAACTCGAGCCGCCAGTGACGCTCGTTTTTCTTTTCTAATGAAGCGCCGTAATCTCTAATTGTATAATAATCTGTGACCTAGGAGCTGCACCTGCGCTGGAAGTGTCCTTGAAGTCTCGAAACATATTTCTCTCGTCAACAAGACAGTTCTCCCCATCATCATCGTCGCGTTTCACACGCTGGCAGAAGACTCGAGACAGCGGGAACACCGGTTGCCTCAAAACACTGCGCCTCATTTGGTCGAAGCCGTAATCCTGACCCGCGTCGTCTGGATTTGAGTGTGAGGGGGCGGACGTTGAAAAAAAGACCTCGCGGCAGGAAAACACACTAAAAATGGCAGACTCCGCGTTTTTCGTCGGTCCAAAATGCATCGATTAAGAGTGCATTATGCAGATTATGCAGATCCGAGTGAGGGATTTTGAGACGTTCATTCAAAGTAGAACTAGTAAAAAAAAACACAGGTTGTTAATGAGACACTTTTTTCCTCCGCTTCCATAAAACAACAGCGTGTGTGTGTGTGTGTGTGTGTGTGTGTGTGTGTGTGTGTGTGTGGGTGGGGGGGGTCCAGCACCTACAGGATTCACCGGAGGCGTGAAGAGTGGTTTTGTGTCTCGCATCCCGTCTTCCTCCCTGCGTGGGTGTTGCCACCCGATACCTCGCATTCATATGCAGCCCATGTCCCACCCCCCCGTCCACGAAAACTTTCCCAAAAGTTTTGACCCACTTTATGCCTTCTCTTTGCATATTGGTAAACACATTTATGAACATGTAACTTTCTGTATAATCAGCCGCCGGAGCTCTTCCCCCATAAGGTCACTTGCGATGCCGACAGTCTTATCTCGATCTTTTTTACAACAAAGGGGATGAGAGAGACTGATTAGGGGCCTTCAGTGGGGCGTGTGTGTGTGTGTGTGTGTGTGTGTGTGTGTGTGTGTGTGTTTGCAAGGGTATAAGCCTTCAGAACTTTGTCTCTTTTGGTGTTTGCGTGCATATTTTGGCGCGCGTGGGTGTGTGTTCTCTCTCGTGGACCTCTGGGCCCAGAGTGTGTGTCAGCCTTGGACCAGAAACATGAAATTTGCATTCTTTAATTAACATCCAAGCATTCACTGGTGGTTGTAATTCCAAAACTTGGGCTGCCGCTAGTTTTTGGAATCACAAAGACAAACAACACTGCAGGGGATTTTTCCGGGTGTTTTTTTTTTTCCTCCGCTTTACTGTCTGGTAATAGAAAGAAGAAAAAAAAGCCGTGAGTAACTGGACTTGATTGGGTGACATTTGAAGCAATTGTGTTAAAAACAACAACAAGCCACCACAAACGGATTGCCTTCAGGATTTGTATTTTTTTCTTTCTTTCCGGCTGTAAGATAAAAGGGCTTTTGTACAGAGAGTGATAGAAAACACACACACACACACACACACACACAAAGTTTTCTCCCCGGTGACGTGGGCGAGAATGTAAGGTGGGGTGAGGTGCCAGGTTCAGTGATTAGCGGCGGGGACGCGTGGCTCTGATATGTCATTTCCCTTTGTAATGACACAAAATAAGTAAAAGCTTGAGGGACCCGCATTTCCATTTCATCTGTGCCTTTTAAAAAAAAACAAAAAAAAAACCCCACGTTGGCTGCATTCTGCCGCTTCAAGTGACAGGTCACCAGTGGAGCGCTTTCCATTTATTCCTTTCGGTCCTAAAAAAAAGTCCAATTATCTTTTTCCTATTTACATTTGGGTAAATGACAGCTGGTAACCCTTTCAAGGGAGAAGGAGGGGCGTGGGATGGAGGGGGGAGGGGGGGTTGTTTTTATTCTAATTCAATGTTTGGAGGCGTAAGATGCTGTTGCAGCTATTCAACACCTGACCTCAGATGTTCTCATCATACCGTCTTGTGAGCGTAAGAGAAAAAGAAAAAAAAACACAAAGTCTGAATGCGTTGGTTTCTGTGAAGGAAAATACACATATATATATATATATATTTATTTATTTTTCCAAATAGCGTCTTATTAAAAGCAGAGGCAACATTTAGCAGCCCCGCAGCTTTTATTTGCCTCACTGGGGTTAAAGGATGGAACCAAACACAAACACTGCTGGGATTTTCAAGCGGGTGGTGCACTCTCAATTTATTTTACGTGTTTATTTGTCTAATACATGTTTGCCTCGAACTCGTACCCGTTTAAAAAAGTCAAAACACACCAACAGACTTCACAAGAATCTCTGGATTGTATAGCATTAGTGTAATCCACCAACTAAATTATGAATTTGGAATATATTGGGCAATTATAGGACACTTTCCTCAATACTTTTCAGATTTTTTTCCCCCTATTTTAATAAGAAAATACATATATTATGTGTATTTTGGAGGCTAGACACTCCTAAAGTACATGTACTCAGCTTATAATAGAAAGAAAAAATGCCTTATTCACAAGGCCAAAATCACAGTCTGACACCTTACAACCACTTTCCCTGAAGGTGAGTACCATGGGGCGGCCCTCTGTTTCTTTATATTGTCTCGCAGCAGCAGGAAAGGCGTCGCAGCCATCGCTGCATGCGCTGCATGGAGCCTCTCCAGTAAGTATTTGTCTCCTCGGGTAAAGCCAGCAGGCAGAACGAGCTCAACTTTGTCCAACGCGGTAAGCGGATGTGCACTCTACTTTTCTTTTATACAATTTGTTTGAGCAAATAACTTCCAGTGGAGTACGCGTGTGACTCATTTGCATTCTGGTTTTAAGTCCAAATGGTCACGTGGGGACCCGAGTGGAGCTTCGGCAGCGGTGAAGATGAAAACGGGCTAAATGCAGCTCCTTGATGTTGGAGAGGATCCACGCAGCCTTTTCAGGTTGGGATTCACGTCACCGTTATTTTTGGGGCCTGTTTTTTCCACCTATAGACCACGTGCCCGTGACTCAAAGGGATTAAACCACTGCAGCGAGGAGGGAGATGTTCTTCATCTTCAGCTTGACGGAGGTGATTCTGGACTGTGGTGTCGGCATGAATGAAGAGGGTTTTTTTATACATACACAGTATTTATTCTCATTTTAGAAACATATATTTCATTTCCACATGTGTTTTTGTTACCATCCTGGACATTTTTTTGTTATATGACGGCGCTAGAAACAAAAAAAAACAACTTATTTTGCATTTTTGTCTTGCAAAAATATGTCGCATCTCTTTCAATTCAAATTCCTTGGGTGCAATTTCCGTCTGGCTTGTTCTTCGCGTCATGATTTGACGCCTGTTCCTTCCTCACAAACGTGTTTTGCAACGATCGTCCGTGTCCGCGTGGCCGTTTGAAAAAAAGAAAGAAAGAAAGAAAAAAAATCGATAAATGCGACGACGTCATCGGGCAAGTTCCATCAGAAATACTCAGTTGTCACTTGTCAAATGTGACCTGTCACTTTTCCTTTCGCCTTCCAGTCACACGTTGACATGAATAGAAGAAGAAGAAGAAGAAGAAGAAGAAAAAAGCGATGGTTTCCCGTTATCTCGGTCTCACACCAGTGAGGAATCTGATTGGCTATTTGGTGCCGCGTATGATTGGTGACACTGCCATTCATGTCTCTGGGGATTACGGTTCCCTCTAAAGTGTGTGCTGAAGAAGAAGAAAACAAGGAAGGCTTGACATCTTTACTGTGATTCACTTAGTGCTTCTTTCCAGTTGTATCGAGAGCCGAGGGAGACAGACGGAGAGGAGCGCAAATACTCTGACAAACAGCACAGTGCAGCGGCAGCGGTAGCAGACACTAAACTATTTGCTGTTAAATATTATATATTGCAACGTAAGGCAAACAGTGAATAGTGTGTTATTTTTTCCTCTTTTTTTTTATCCACGATGAAGTAAACATTTTGATCTCGTCGGATCAGCGTCTAATTTATTCCGATTTATTTAGCCGAATACAATGAATTCAACTGTTATTTACTGGATTGGCTCCGTATTATAGTATAGCTCCTCCTGCACGAAGAAAAAAGTACACACTTCTCTTTTTTTTTACTCCTCCGAGCACTGAAATACCGCGTAATGAGGGACGCTTAGCTGCCGGATCAGTGGAAGGAGGCTATTATTTTGTCGAGGAATCTGTACTGATTTTAGAGAAAATACGCACACAAAAGGAAGGGAAGGAAATCGGAAGCGGAGGGGGAGGAGAGAGGCCGAGGCAGAGGGGAGGATTTGCTGGAAGTTTTGGGCTGAAAATCTGGAGATAAAGCGTTCTCCGATCCTGGGATTTGGCCTTTTTTTTTCTCCGAGGCCTCGAGTGCGGCGCCGTGCGGGGGCCGGATTAAAAAGGAGGGCTTGCCGCGCGGAAAAAGCCGGCGTGCTCAAACTTGTCTGTTGTTTAGACTCGCCGCTGTTGATCTCCCCAAATCCAACGCGAGCTCTCAGATCTGATGCCTTTTGTCGCGAGCAATTGGTTTTGGGCTGATTAGCCGGTTCGCTCAAAGGCCACACACACACACACACACACACACACACAGTGTGGGTTATGCAACGCGTGTGCAGACCCCGGCGGGGGTGTTTACGGGGAGAAAGTTGCATTTATATGAAGTATGACATAGTGAACAGACTCCTTCGAGGACACAGGAAGGGTAAAACTCGACGTGTTGTGGCAGACTCGTCGCCGCCTTTTTTTTTTTTTTTTTTTAACACACAATTACTGCTCCATTTTCCAGTCGTTGCTAGGATACCCAAATCCAATAGTTTTTTTTTTCTTCATTTTTTTTTTTTTTTTTGAGGTCAACGCCCGCACGTCTCCGGCAGAGACAAACGGGACGCGAGTAAATCACAAAAATCCATCCTTAAATCCTCGGCGGCATCGTATCCCTGGCTGTCCGTTAATCCCCGGGTTGTCACAGTCGAGGTAGCATCAAAGCGAACGGGGGCGAGGCCGGCGCCGCGATGGAGTTCAGGGGGGTCAAATTACATGGTGGGTGATGTAGTGCTGAGAAAGAAAAAAAACACAGTCTATGGCATAGATCAATATTAGAGGAATAAATAGAGACATAAAAAAAAAAGATACCTCTGATTTGTTCACTTTTAAAGTGTCCATCTTGAGTTATAGCTCAGTCAGCGCTCCTGGAGACCTCATGCTACTGTGGATATAGCGCGTACGCTCTGCTGTTGTGAGTGTCACTTTCTGCACCGTGGCTATTTAAATCATGTTTAACTGCCTCGTACTCGCGGCAGCACATGTTGCCAAACGGCTCGCAATTTTTTTCGCCGACGACGCGGCGGAACTTCCTCTGTAATTCACTCTGAGTGCGGCGCACAGGGCGGCGTCAGGGAGGCGCATTGCGACCGCGCTCGCACAGGAATGCGCCCGGGTCGACAGGCGGCGATATGTTTGTTTCCCCCCGCCGCGTCAGGCGCCACCTCGCGTGCTGTTAGGCTTAGCGGTCGATATTGTAATGGAGAGTGTCGGGGGGGGGAAGTTGTCGCACGAGGAACGGCAGTGGCTTGGAAACCTTTTTTTTTTAATATATATTTCAGCCAACCAACTCCAATAATGAAATGAAATAATGGATGATTAAGGAGGCACTCATTGATATTGATGCAAGATTGAGTGTGGTAATGTAGCACAACATTCTGACCAGGAAAGTGAACAAAAACTTTTGCTTCAATATTACATTTGTTTATGTTATTTCTGCTAATTTAACAAATGTTACGATGTCCATTACAATGTTTCTTGACTCAATGATTGCCTTGAATTCACCCAAACGGCAATAACGTCCCGACCACAGTAATTTATTTTTAATGGGTGAGCACTTAACAGCCCCAAACAGCTTATGCATATTCAACAAATTTAACCAAAAATAAAAAAAGAGGACAAAAGTCACAATTAAACAAAAATAGCTGACAACTAAAAAAAAAAGGGGCTTGGGTAGACATTTGTAATCTTTGCCGAGCTGCGACCCAAAGCTTCATAACTTCATAACCAAAAGCAAAGCTAGGACTGAGGTAATGATGCAACAGGGTTATTTTATAAATTATCATTTTAATATACACCCCGAACCAAGTGTATAGACGTCTTCAGTGAAACGATGCCTGCATTCAACCCTTTTTTTTTTTTTTACCCATATCTGGAAACAAATGACTATTTGTATAATTTGTATACACAATAAAGTTGTTGTACATGGAAGTAACTGAAAAGTGAGAGAGCGTGTAGTTTCACAGCGTTTCACCCGAGTTACCAAATTGCAAGTAGTTGTGTGATGTTGTTTGAAAAAGTACAAATGAATTCCTCTTTGCCAAGTAAAAAAAAACAACAACAGTCCCATCAAATTCTATTAAATCTATCGTCTGTTAAAGCAGCGGCATGACTGAAGACAATCAGGTCTGTTGCTGTTGTCTTCGCCCCGCTGCTTCGTATTCATTCACACACTCACACACACACACACACACACACACACACACTCGCGACTGCCCAGTAAATCCAGAGCTTCTCCGCTGTCGGCCACTGTTCATCCGTAATGGAGCGCAGGGGGGTTGCTCCAGTGTTCTGCTGATGGGCGCCCGGCGCACTTTTTAAGTACTACTTATTTGTGTTTCCACGAAGCCAAAACCCAGGTTGGGATGCAGAACTCGTGCACTTGTTTATGTTTCACGTCTCTGAATGTTTGAATGAATAAAAAATGATTTCACTGCTGCGAGCAATGCCATCGACTCAAAGGGCCGTTTGTAGAACAGTGTTCATGGGAAGAGTTATCTCTGGAAGAACCGCTGCTGCATTTCCTGTTCCTTCGTGTCCTGCTTCAGTCCACGCCTAACCTCACCGGCACATTGTGCTTTAAATGCACGAAGGGATCGCATATATTTACAAGACTCCTGTTTGTTCTCTGCACGTCTCTCTGGGCTCAAGTTTAGGACTCAACTTTTCGGTCTTTTTTCGCTATCGAGCTGGAAGCAAGCGCAGCCCCGATGTGGGGAAACGAATGCATCCGTAAGAAAACGATGAGTGCCGGGAGGTCGTTTGTTTTTTTTCCCCAGAGTGTCTTTTCAATCGTCGGCACAGACGGGCGCCGCCGCGAAACTCCCAGGGCGGGAACCCTCGGCGTAAGTCACGCAGTTTACGGATGCTCTGTTTTTCGATCCGAGATCCCCAAAAAATCTGAAAGCGTGCGGCGTGTTTGTGTTTACACCCGCATGTGGGAGCAACAGTAAACCCGCCTTGAATTCTGCTCTCCGAGGCTGCTTCGTGACGGATTGCGATGCGAAACCTCTGGCGCGACCTCTCTCTTTCCCTCCAGCTGCCTCGTGGACTCCTCCCACCTCGGCGCTTCGCAACGTTCCCTCGGTCTGACCCGCAGGCGCGTCTTGCGTTTTGCAGCTGCATTCGAGGCCTCCAGAAATGCTTTCAAGATATCATTTCCCGCCGCACGTTTAACCACCTGCAGCCGGCCGATCACTACGGAGGTCCAGGGCGATTTTGGTCATTGTCTCATTTGAATGTGTAAGTGGGCAGAATCACAAGAAACGGAGGAAAGACATGCAGATGTGATGAAATACAGTGGGGAGGCACGGATGGCTCTTGAGCTGAGTCAAAGAAAAGATGACGATAGGTGTGTTCAGACATGAAGAGGAACACTTTTCAGAAGTGGCTCGGGTGCAAAAAGTCAAGTGAATGGAAGAAATGTTTCAACTTGAGCAAGAAACTTTGTTTCTTCAAAAGAAAATGCTTTGCAACGACATGAATTCACCCGTGCTGCTCGTCAACGGTAAGTCGAAAAGAACTCTTTCCGAACTTGTCAGTATATGACCCTGGCTACATTCAAAAAGCTCCACTCTTCTTTTTTTTTTTTCCGGGGCATTACAAACACAACCATCGGGGGGTGGGGAAAGTTCCCTTTTCCTTTTGAACTTTCCCGATCCCCCGAACAGAGCCTTCATTTCAGCTGCCAGCCATTGAGCGGACATCAAACACTTTGCACCCAAAAAAGGGAAAAGGAAAACATGATAAATACTTTTTTTTCGCCAGAAAGATATACCAATTTTCTCTCGCTTCTCTTGCTTTTTTTCTATCTACTTCTGAAAAAATACACAGGACATGAGGAGACCTTGTTGGTTGGACGAATTGTTGCTCCTATTGCACCTCCAAGTTACTAGAATTAAAGGATATCAAACATGATAATAGTGCCTGAACTTGCAATTCGACTTACATCTGAAATAGCTGCTGAACAGTATGTGAGTGTGTGTTGTAAAGCATCAGGCATTGAGACGATGCTCACAAATAATGCGAGATACTGTAATGAAACAGGTTTTATAGCGACTGGTGAGCATGTGTGTGTGTGTGTGAGAGAGAGAGGGTCTGTGTGTGTTGTGTGCGCACATGTTAGTGTCTTACTTATTTATGCCAGGCAGATGCTTCACAAAGTGGAGGAGAGGCCGCTACAAGAGCCTTTGTATCCACACATGCTCTGTTCTCCTCATGAGCAGACGAATGGAAAAACAGAGCTTATCGGCATAATTGGGTACCAAGAATTCTGGCGGTAGTTTAGACTTTCTTTTCTTTCGATTTTTTTTTTTTTTCAAATTTCCTGTTTTGAAATTATAGCCTTGCATCCAAAGATAATAATGATATTTAGCAGGATGCAGTAGTCGGTGAATATGTATGAGCTGAATATGTATGAGGGAGAACATTACAAATGGCATCATTGATAGTGCTGGTGGGTGGTGTGGAGGCAATAGCGGAACCACATGATGTGAAACATGATCAAACAGTTCTTCAATATTCAAGACTGAGAAAATAAAGTGACGAACTGATGTTCCTTATGTGATGTCATACATAAACCTTCTGTCATTAGTGTTAATGGTGGGGCAACATGGGGCACTCGAAGCTTTAACAAGATCCAGTTTTGGGGAATTATTCAAAAAACAAGAGATGGGTCAGACTAAAAACAGGACTTTCACCCAGGAGACCGTTGTTCCTGTCCCGTGAGAAACCAAAAAGTTTACTTTACACTTGTTACTCACTTTAACCTTCACCAAGTAGTAACATTTAACATATTTTTGAAACTTGTCAACATCTTTTGGTGAAATATCTTGATCATTTCGACAGATCGACCCTTTTAAACTGCCCTCGTTTTGTGCGGCGTCTGTCTATTCTACACCTCGGCGATCACACTGAAGATCCGACTCTGTTCGGTCCAGTTACGCATACGTCCAGAGGTAGTACTGTCGCTGTTGCTCTTCAGCAACTTCACCTGCTCCTAATGATGGTTTTATAGTCCAAAAAAAAAAATCTCTAGGGACCAAACATGCTCATATGAGTGTTCAAACTAATTAACAATGTGGTGTTCACACGTAAATCCCCATGAGATGTAATTGTCAAAGGTAGCGGTGTCATAGACATATTGAGGTATTTAATATGTGTGTTCTGAATGCTGCTATACACTTATTATTGCAATGTTTGGCATGCAATACGTCGACCTCACGACCGGCCAAAACTCACTGACTGGGGAGTCAGGCTGAAAATCGCTCCTGCATGCCCAGGCATCCCCCCCGCCCCCCGTGGTCGTATTTATGTTTATGCACCGTGTCCTCAGTTCCAACGATCCCGATGGCCCCAGCACCGATGCTTTTCCTCGACAGGCCCTGAATGTTAATGAAGCGGTAAAACGCAGCGGCCCTGAACAACAACAGCGAGGTGGGGGGGGGTGGGGAAGAGCGAGGAAAAACTCCAGGACATAAACTTCGTGCCTCCAAGTAGGCCGAGCGTCCAAACTGCGGAGACTTTCCCCAGTTTCAAAAGTTCGGATGGAGGTTAAAAGAAAAATTCTGTTCGGATTGGTAACAATTTCTTCCGAGCGTCTGATTAATTAAACGTCTGCTCGTGTTTGGCTCCCCTGCCTCCCGCCTCCACCGCCTCCGTGACAGCCTTCGTGCGGCGGGGTTTCCCCCTCGTCGTACGGTTTCCGCACCTCGAGAGCGTGCGAGGCTCGAGGTGGGTTTCGCGCGCAGACGCAACGAACAAACGGAGACGGGCCAGGAGAACGCGACGGCAAAGTAGACAGAAAAATAAATACCAGCTGTCTGCTTCAACGTGGAGGTGATGATAAAAGGGGGCTTGGCAACAGACACTTCAATCAGCCACATTGGAATATTTGCAGCAGCATTACACAACTCCATAAGCTCGGATCGTTGCCAAGGCTTTTCACCGTCGTGGACGAGCTATTTCATTTTACTCTTGTAACTTTTTTCCTTTTTTAATTCCGCCGCAGTAGCTGCAGAACCTATTGTGATGAGGATTTTAATTTGCCAGAGTGACCTTCACATTTACCGGTCTGTGGAGTATTGATGAAACCATAAGGCTTCGAGAAAACTGTATCATAAAAAAATACTGTTTACAACCGACTGCCAGAGGGTTTAAGCTAATTCTAATCTTTATTTAGATACTGTTTTGTAGCCGCACCGGTTTTACAGTCCGGAGCTTTGCGGTTTGTAATCTCGTGTGAGCCCTGTGGGCGGCGTGCTTTGTGTGTCTGCAACTTGGGATGTGGCGACACGTCCAGGGTGGACCCGGCCTCTTCATTTTTTAAAAAAAAACAACATGATTTAGCAGCCGAGACAGGTAGCTCTTAGCTTCCTCGTTTTACACAAACCGTCCGCCCCTTCTTGTCCTCAAGCAATGTTGAAATATCACAGCAAGACAGGGACTACATACCTAGCAGGGTATCATAAAATATTCCTCCACATCTCTTTAATCCCCCCCGCCCCCTCTCTCCAAGCCAAAGCTGCTTGTGTGCGCATTCACATGTGTGAAAGCATTTTTAACACCTCAGCAATCCTGGTGACCAGTAACAAACAGAGAAGGATGAATCAAGACCCACCCAGCAGATAACTGTGTGTGAATGCGCCGAGTGTTTCCCCAGCCACGTCAAATAAACGCCAACTTAATTAATTGCCGTCATTATTTTTTTTACGGTGTTGCAGAAGCCTTAAGTAAGGGCTGAGTCTGCACACAAAAAGGCCGACGAAGAAGAAGACAGAGGGGCAGTTATGTTTATGACGCCGCCTGTGCTTTGTGATAATAGTGAGACTTTCTCACGGCTTCCCCGTGTTGGAGCCTCTCTCCACGGACCATAATCACCACATTTGTTGTTGAGGGTGCAGGGGGGGGCTCGGAGAAAAGCATTAACAACCCCTGTAAACAAGCTGCCCGAGCTAGCACATTGCTAAAATGTCAAGCGAGAGACAGCGGGGGTGGAGAGCAAAGGCAACAAAGAGTTGTCGCGTCCGGTATCGCTCTACTCATCCCGACGTGACGGCCGATTGCAACAGCGCGGGAGATGAGGTCAAGCCAAATCCATAAGTTACAGAAGGGATGGAGGGGGCGGAGGGTGGGGTCAAGGTTTACGGTAATTTACGTGCACACCCGCGAAGATATGTATTAGTAGGTGAATCAATTTACCGAGAGCCTCCCCATGAAATGAAAAGCAATAAAACAGGATTCAATCAGCAGCCACATGTTTAACGGGGGTCAGAGGGGCACTCCGCGCTCCTGCGAAAACATTTGCCGTTTTATTTGCATTGGATTAGATCGATTGGGATGGAGATGAGTATTCTCAACGTGACCGTGAGACAATCCTTTTTCAGCAATTAAGTGGAATGGTTGTAGCTTGTTGATGATAAAGCGCAAAGAGTTTTTTTTTGTTTTTAAGTGCTTGATCTTCCCATTTTCCTCCTGTGCTCTGAGCTGTGGAGCACCACAAGGCTCTAAACTAGGGCCTCGTTTATTCTTCTGTTATGTTATGTTTTCTTTTCTTTTTTTAATTGACCAACATTCAAAAACGAACCAAAAAGTAATATGCTGTAAATTTAATATGCTGTTAAGGTAAAAAAAAAATTAAAAAAATGGTGCATAATTAATAGATTTGTCAGCTCTGTGTGATTATGAATGATAAGAACATCGCAGTCAGAAGGTAAAACAAGAGCAAATATATTTATCCCACTTATTTCGCGATTTTGAAACTGTCAATTTGTCACTTTTCAAGTCAATGTGCTGTGAATCGGGAGCATATACACTCAATCATCCATATAGATGGAAAATGCAACATAATACGGAGTTGCAGTCAAACACGGACCGCAACAATGACTGCTAAGAATTCATTGAAATTAAACTCCCACCCTCCAAAATCATTATTAAATATTCTTCATCCTTTTTTTTCTCCTTCAATTTAATTAGGGGAGTTGGAGGAGTCGTGCAGAATCATCAATGAGTTAAAAAAACACACACAATTAGCCATGTGTGAAACAGCATTTAAAATGTTTCTATCAGAATGAACTGACAGTATTATCTGCTGAGGCAGAGAATGGTGATTGGTTGCCTTCTGAAGAAGCTGTGAAGTTTCCACAAGGCTTCACCAAACGAATGAAATGTTTTATTAATTGATTTGCTCGATTTCCCTCTCGTCCTCTTTCCACATTAGCATCAATTACTTTTGTGTCTGTGTGTGTGTCTGTGAGGCATTTCGTTGGAATTATTGTCTTTTCTAGCCGCGGGCCGCATATCAATCCACGTGACAGGCTCACAGACATGGCGACAAACACACACACACACACAATCTCATCATCCAATCAAAGTGTTTGTCCGGTTCTTTGGTCGCCGGTTCGCCAAAACGAGAGGATTTTTTTTTTTTACCTAAATCACACCCAACTGTGGCTGTTTTTTGTTTTGATCTGGGATTGGCTCAGCGAGAGCCGGAGACTGCAGTCTGAGCAGTAGCACTGGAGGCAGATGATGTTCTTCGGGGTCATTAATTAACTCATCCAGAGCTGTTATTAGCTCTTTAATGGATCTGGTTAGAGCATATCAGGGCCTTGATTACCTCCCGTTGGCTATGCGGCAAGGGGTTGACTACATATGTGTGTGTGTGGCTATACGAGTTTGTGTGGAGGCACTTGGAAGTGTGTTCCTGCGTCGCATAGAGGGGCCGGCAATGGCGAGGGAGGATGTTGCGTGATGAAGAAGGACAAAGTCTGTTCAACTCCACGAGCTTGACCTTGCTTATAGTAAAGCAATGCGTACGGCTGCACAATAACAATCGTTTGCACTTGTTGGTATCGCCCGGTGAGGCAACTACAAAAAGTACAATAGCAAGCGAGTGTGGATGAAATGCGGCTCACGCTATAGATTGACGAGCTCAGAAAAGCCCCATTGTGTTCCGGCCCGTCTCGAAGTAACGCAAAGCCCGACCTCACGCGCCGTCCCCTTCACCCGAGCATTGTGCGACTTATATTGTGAAGGCCTTTACAATACGGGAGCTACTGTTCTCAGCACAATGTGGCGGTGTGTGCATGTAGGAGCCTGTGGTGAACGTTTTTCATTGAAAGACGGAGGAGTTGTGTGCCCCAATGAGCTCTCACACACACACACACACACACACACAGACACACACCAGCTCCAACTCAGCAGCACTCCTTCGATATCAAACACATGTCCGCCTCGCCTTAGGTCTCTCCACCGTCGAGCTCACAGTTCCTCACCGAGTCTGCACACTTTCACCCTCGAGGCTTTTTTTTCTCTTCTTCTTTTTTTTATTTTTTTCATGCCAAGCGTTAACCGAAGGCTCCTACAAAGAGTTGCCAGATTGATCGAGGGGATCTTTGAATCCGCAGGAGAGATGAGAGGGGCCGAGATGATTTATTAAGAAGACACGTTGTCGGAGAAGCATCGTTCTTACGCCTCCGAAAACCTCAGAGAAGGATTGGATTACCCGAGCGCGCTTGCACGCAGTTGGGAAGCGGAGTGCTGGTGCACTGCTTGAGTGTCTGCGTACGTTAAGAGAAGTAAATGAGGCCCGTTTGATGGATGTGCACGTGATGCATGCTTTGGGATTCAGTCGCTCTCCGAGGGAGACATTTGCATATTAATTTGAACAAAACGTATTAGCAAAGACAGTAAATGTAACATGTGGCGCAAAGTGGTGGCATCTTGAAACACATGAGTAAATGTGAAAAATGTAAAGCGGAACATTTTCATTCATTTGTTGATTGGTGAATTTTTCTTTACCTCAACGGTTCGAGGCCCATAAATCAGTTGAGGGTTGTTAAATAAATGCTTGCACACTTTGTTTTTTTTGCGTTTTTTTCCCCCCCCCACATCCGTAATTCAAAGCCCGTGCAGCCAAGGTGACATCTGCTCAGTCTTCCTTCCCTTCCGCCGCCGACTCCCTTCCATTAGCGCACTCGTGTGTTCGCAGCTCGTCAGGTGCCCATTTACGGGATGCGGATCCGGTAATTGGCAGCGCGGCCCGCGAGTGCACGGAGAATTCGTTCGCGAGGCACTGGAACACACTCGGTTAATGGGGTCATAGCGTCGCTCCCGCGGATACAGTGTGTGCCGAACAACCCGGCAGCACGGCAGTAATGACGGGAAACGAGAGCGGCGTCGAGTAAAGGGGCCTCAAGGAGTTATGTCATCCAGGAACCAAGAGTTCTGCGGCAAGTAGTACATCAAATAAGAGGACATTTGACATGCAAGTTTGTTGACTAGATTCAGAGAAGAAGAAGAAAACAAAATGGAAATGGCTCAACTAAACACGACGTAATGATGTCAGAGACTTCCTGTCCTCAGTTTCTCTTGGTGGGCATCATTTTTGTCTGCCTTTGGATGTGCTCTTGGTGTTCTCCTCATTAGCATTCAAACCCTCCGAGTATTTTGTTTTTCCAAAAACTTCAGTGTCAAAGTAAAGCGGCTCCGAGACCAGCCGGGTGCGACCTTTGACCTTTGACCCTTTTGAGCGATTTCTTGGACCAGGCCCTCAGTTGAAAATGCTGGCAAACATGCAGGCGGGCGCTTTTGTCAGTCACTTTGCGTTTGGAAACAATTACACAAAGGAAATAAACCCCCAAACGAGCAATTTTCAAGAAAATCATTTTGCCGAGTTAATTATGTCTATTCAAAACTCTTTCTCTTGGTGACCTTTCCTCACAAGGGGAATGACATGCAGCTTTGCTCTCTCTACAAAGTTTATCTTCCCATCAAGAGAGTGTTTCCATTTAATTCCACTCCTTTCCCGCTCTAACCTTTGATACAGTGGTTCAGTATGCAAATGATCATCTTCAAATTGTTAGTGAGGTGAATTAGCATTTGCTTTTTTTCTTCTTTTTTTTGCCATATTATCTCACTTTGGGTTTACATAAACGTTCATTGTCAGTGTGGCAGCGGCTCTTTGAATTATGCATGAAGTCCTTCCCTCGGCTGAATCCTAGAACTTGAGATCAGCATATTTTAGATATTTGCCCGTTTTTTCCCTCTTTCGTGGCATTAATATGTATCCCTCGACTGAAACCGATAGTAACACCTATTTGGATGTGCACTGTTCCCTTCACGCGGCTCAAACAAATGTGCAAAATCCATGAGATAAACGTGCAGGTATCAAAACAAATGCTCCCACGCCGTGTATCTTGGTTTGCCGAGGAGTCGACGGCACACGGCGGCGCCGTTTTAAGTAGCCTACCGTTGGAAGTAACTGTTGTAATGCATAATTTTTGCTCCCGTAGGCAAGATTTATGTCCTTATCTTTCTGCATAGTTGAGCATAATAATTGGTCTGATTTGAATGCAAACCAAATGCAAACAGTGTTAGACTCCACAGAACTAGAAAAACCTTGATTGCCTTTAAAACCCCGTACGGTAGAACGTAGAGCTTTCATATTGTCAGATGAAGTGGCTTTCAATGTATCCCATAATTATAGGACTTTCTTCTTCTTGATCGATAACACATCTCTTCTTTTTTCCAATATGTCCAGCGAGCAACATTGGGACGTTCTCTTTATTAAAATCCAGTGTTGTGTATTCTTAGCACATGAAATTGAAGCATGCGACCGTCGTGTGGGTCGCTCGTCGACACAAAAGGAACCGGAGCAGTTGTGAGACGGCACAGAAAAACACATCTTGCGTGAATCTTTTGATCATTTTTCATTTTTTCCGCAGGTGTTTGCTGTGGCGGAAAATGCCCATTAGCATTACCGGTGCAGCGCCCGTGCAAAGCGTGCCTGAAATACACTTTGGAGATGTTTACGTTTCCATATGGGCATATTATGTGCTTGCTTTGACGGAACCTATGCGCCAATCTTCCCACTAACACAATGAATTTGGAAAAATGTCAACATAGTTTACTTAAATATGTGTTTATACATTGTACTCCATTACGTTAGCATTAATCTAACATTGTATTATAGTAAAGAGTTGATAGACTATAGAGGATGAGTAGAGAAAAGTCTATATTTACTTAACCTTTGGGCTGGCTTCGCAGCGTGAATCTAATGTTGCCTGCGCTGCCGGTTGTATCATGTCTCCGACATAAATACACATAAGTGGGTTCTTCCTATTGTATAGTCAATTGAGCGCACGTACGTCATCGTGTCCCGCAGTATGGAACGCTCCCCATGAGCGTAAAGCAAACTCCCCCAAATCCAAAAGGTGAGCCGCATCATTTTTGAAGTTTCATCACATTCCAATCAGCTGATCTGCGGTCCAAATGACGGGGCGTCGTTACAAAGCAGCCATTCACTCGCTCCTGTGAGCATCCATCTTTTCTCAGCAGCCGGCACATTTGCAGGCCCAGGCTGCCCCGGTAATTCTGCTAACCAGGCCCTACATAAAAATCACTGATCAGAAAAAGCTATTCCAATATAATGCGGCCTCATAAAGCATCTTTATTGCGATTAGTGCAATTTCCTGCGGGGCACAATCAAAGAGATTGACCATTTATACATGGAAGGGCTCCAAGAGGGAGAAGATGGACCGTAATTGCATGATGATTATGATGATGATGATGTTGGAGGAAACAAAACTGGAAGACTAAAATCGGGAATAAGTAAAGAAGCTACATGTATGTAAGGAACACAGCAAATGTGCAAACATTAGTGGGGGGATTAATGCACAGGTCTTCGACAGGGGGGACAAAGTAAAGTTGTGAGATGGATGTGCGCTAACCCTCACAAAAAGATGCACATTTTTTACTTGACATAAAAAGGAAGTCGGCTCGGTCCCCTAACTCTGTCAGTGGTGAGATCAGCTGGCATTAGGAGCCTGTGGGGGGAATTTCATCGGGATCACGGACGTGACGGAATTTGAAATCAAAGCCGAGATGCCATGCCTTCGCTTGACGTGCCACTTGAACGTTATCTTAGCGCTTCAGCGCTGGCGGACAGACTGTAAATGGCAACCCGGCCCCTGAAAATGAGTGTAATATCTGTAACTTGGCTGAGGAAGCTCTGGCCTATAGCATCCACTAAACATAGTAACTTCCCTGGGAGACACACTCGGTGCCAGGCCCTGCCTTTTTTTAAATTTTTTTTTTTTTATCAGTTTCCCAGAGTCCCTGCCAGTGTGCGCAAGCAGGTCTAGGTGAGGAGAATTAATTCTACATTCTGGCTGCCGGCCTTCTAAAGCAGCAGCAGCAGCAGCAGCAGCAGCAGCTCGTGCTAAAGACCCCATCTTGAGTACACCATCATGTGTAATAAGCTTCGATGGCGAAGGTCTTGTTCATTATTTTCCGACAAGAAACGTGTGATCAAACAGAAAAAAAAAAAGAAGTCCCGCCACATCTGTTCTCTAAATGAACTCCGCAGCCACACTTGTCTGTATGTGTTGCGATGCTGCTATAACACATTGGATGTGGTGTGGCCAGAAGAGTATCGAAAGTAAGTGGCACTCTCCTACTGAAGCAATGGTGGAATAAGTACAAATCCTCTGCTTAAATCACTCGTACAACACTTAAACATAGAAAAGTACTTTAAAATGTGATGCATTCAACGACGATTACTCGTTCTTTACAGATGTAAGATGGCTACGTGGAGGTGTTGTTGGTTTTGTTAAAGGTTTTTTTTCAGCGGTGAGTCACAAAATATGCCCCAATTTAACAATATATGCTAACAAAAATCAATGTCTTTGTCGTTTAATATTCAAATCCTCTCATCTTTTCGTAGAGTCAAAAGACAGTATGAAGTGTTCTTATTCAAGCTCGTCCAAAGCTCGTATTATATCCAGTTTATTGCTGCGAAATTATGAATACATTCAGAATACGACGAGGGGATGTGCACGGAAGTATTTCATCATTAGGTATATGCCATCTCGAACATGGACAATTTTATTTCTGGTGGTGTGCGGAGGAGCTATTTATAAATCTAGTCTCATGACAATAAACAAACATCTGAATTGGCGCGTCTCCCACCGCTTCTCACTCCAAACCCCAGTTTAATTGGCTGGAAGTGACTGACAGAAAGGCACTCAGTCAAGAGTGGTCAGTCCGCTCTGAATATGGCAATCACTGTCGGAGACTCTGCCTCCCAAGTGGAGCAATTTATTTTCATTAGTAGTTAATCCATAGGCGGCGGCGGCTTTACATTAGCCGCGTAATGCGGATGTATGTACAGTCTCAGCATCGGTTTCCCCCCCCTGATGAGATCTGAATCCGAGAGATTAGCTGCCCTGCTACCTATTGAGTTCATCGTGTTATCGCTCGGCGTCCCGCGAGCCAACGTGAATCCCAAACTGGGATCAAGTGGTGAAGCTTCCTCGATACAAATCTGTTTCATATTACCAGAGTCCCGCTGGATGGATTTTCTTCGCTTTGCCTCGGAACATGCGGCACGGCGTGTGCTTCTTCTTAGCCGTTACGCAACGTTGAAAGTAAAGTCAGTAATAGATGTCCCAGTATGCGTCGTAAGAGCACGGATGGACAGATGGAGTTTCTCTCTGGCCTGCTTCTGCCTCCCCTTGCTATGAAGTTATACGATATATAAGCTGCCTTCAACTATCACGCAACGCTTCATTTTTTTTTTGTCTCCGCGTGGATGTTTATCTTTCAAAACGTATTAATGGAGCCCGGACGTGTCGTTTGTGATCTTTCACACATTAGAGAGAATGGGGCAATTACAGTCGCAAAACTCTGACAGGAAAGTGATTGAAGTGACATTGGAGTATGCAAAGTTATGCAAGTTACTCTTTTCTTACATCGCAGGCTGTCAAGTTTGTTTTGCGTTTCACGTCGCTTCATCTCCGCTGACTCGACTGAAGCCAGGATTTCTCCACCGCGCGCAGATTCTTTATTTCAAGCAATACCTCATATTGATTTCCATGCGTTCTCACGCTTCGCATCCGTCTACTGAAGTGCTCTTGCTACGCGGCGGGGGGTTAAACGTCGAGCTGAAGGGCCCCTCGGCTGCGGTACGTAAGTGATGACGACGCCTCTCTGATTTAATTCCCGACTGAGATCTTCATGAGCATCTCCTGGATCGCAGTCCGTGGCCTTGAACGCCAATCCATCGTTAATTGGAATGGATGTTCAGATATAATTGGCGTTCTAAACTATTTATGGAAGGTGATTCAATGTTTTCTACCAGCTGGTATTGGACCACAGACAACATACAGAGAATTGTCCCTTATCAGGCGAAGAGCTCAGCAGTCATTCTGTCTTATTCCCAGTCTGACAAACATTTGGCTCACACCCAGTCAATATGCAATTACCCAAAGCCAAGTGCTTACAATAGTCCAAAGCTACACAGAATTAAATTTGATAGTGATTCATTATTCATAGGAGCCATGCAATATTTATATCCTGATAAGAATGAATAATTCAAGATGATCAATTATGTATAGATTTGGCTTAACTAAATGCAATGTTTCTATAGTCTTTATCCACACGGAGCCCGAACGAAAAGAGAGATAATTAAAAGACAAGAGAGGATTTTTTGTTTGTGTCGAGGTCTTAAACAAGCACTCAGTCGATCGCGGCTGATTTGATAGATAGACGCGCCTTGATGTACACCGGCTGGCGGTCCTGTGCGCGCTCTCGCCGTGAAAGCTTTGCAGTGGCGTCACTACAATCCGCGGAGTTCATTATTGCTCAATCAGAGAGTTTAATTACGCAGAAAATTCTCTTTTTCTTCACCACCCGCCGTCAGAGGGCGGGACGTTGCCGTGCGGATGGCTGAAAGACACGGGGGGGGGGGGGGGGTTGTGGATATGTTTCACAACAGTACACTGGGTTATAATGCACACGTGTACATCCCGGCGGCTATATTGAGCTGCTCCGCTGCAGCAGCTGGGACTAGAATGGATTAAATATTGTTTTAATGTCATTGTTGACCATTTGCCTTTAATTATTATAATTCAAACATACCGTTTCACTCCCTCTAGCACTATCAAAGTTGATGTCTGACAGCCAAAACCTGTATGAATTCTATAATACGTATAATCCATTTCATAATAACTATACTTACTTGACTATAATTATAAAATAAACCAGGTACAGTGCATTTTTAAAAAATCTAATATATACATGTGAGGAATGCTGCCCAGAAAAAGAAGTGTCTGGCTCCTCCTCCAATCAGTGCCAGCCTCCGGAAGGCCCGTGTGGTCATTGCCTCACACCTTTCTGTGTGTGCTCCTGGTTCACCTGCTGCTGCTTTGCTGCCTCCATTTTTCCTGTTTTGCTTCAGCGGTGCATGGTTTGGCTGTTTTAACTTTGTCCTGCATGTTTTTGCTGAAACAACAAAGCCTGGAAGACAAGACGAAGTAAGCCAACTCTACATGCTAAACTAACTTTTTCTGTGTTTTTCATCTTCATTAACTTTTAACCATTAACATATACTGCTATATACACACACCTTAACTAATCAAACAAGTGTTTTCTTTATTACAGCACTTTAAATTATTCAAATAGCCATTTTGGTTGAGGAGAAAACTGTTTAGTATTGTATGAAAACAGTATAATCTACATATAACAATATAGGTCTATAAGCATTTGTGCTGCTCTACCAGCAGCCATTTGTACCAATTCCAGCCTGTCTCCAACTTTCCATTTATAAAGATCTGTCTTGGCATCCTGAAGCGCTCAAGCAATTAGCAAATCATTACACATATTAAAACCAATTCCCGAAAGGACAAGCAACGTGATCACAAATTTCATTACAACACTTATAACAGAGACATGTGAACACTTGCAAATTGCACTTAACACCTGCAACCTCTTGCATTTCTTTTTACAGCACAAGCGTTCGAAAAACAGAGCGTCATAATCTGTTGGTTTATTTATCGTCACAGTGTTGAGCTTTCACATAAGTGGGCTAAATTATGTGCGTTTAAGCCACGAGGCGCCCATGTTTTGGTCTTTTAACACATTCGTGTCGACTGAAAGAGCGACACGTACGGTGCAAACTGTGCACCGTATGTAGGAAAGTACGAGAGTGAAGTGGCAGCTAGTTGCCTCTTTTAGATCTACCTTGCCGATAGAAGCGCACCTGAATGTGCAGCTATATCTTTCCAGAGTATTGCAGTCAGTAAAAAGGTCCTTTCACACATCACTGAGGGTTCGGTTAGCTGGACCCGAGCGCAGACGCGGAGAGGAAAGGTAGGGTGAAGGTAAAGGGGTGACAGAAGATAGCTGGTGGGATGGTAAGGAGCGGCGGCGGCTGAGCTGGAGTGCAGGAATCCTGGGCACAGGGAACAGAGGTTAGTAGTGGAAAAACACAACGCAAAGTATTTCAATCTGCTTTGTCGAGCGGCCGAGGGTTGCAGTACCACTGTAAATGGTGCAATAACCTGGCAACTGGAGAGAGGGAAGCCAGGATGTTTTATCACGGAGGAGTTGAGGATTAGATTGAACGCAGGTGTGGAGATGATTGCCGGAAGCCACGCCCACAGTACACACAGGGACAAAAAGGAAAAACCCTCAAAAAGGACACGCGTCACGGCCGAGCCGTGGCAATCCCGCCAGCGATAAACGCATGGTATTTGGCCATGCAGATGGTCAACACTGCGCTTTATCCAATCTGAAACACTATGGATCGGCTGCTTGTTGAACATTTCTGCTTCACCACAACAACTTCATCGCTTCCATCCTCATAATTACCCTCCAGAGTGGAGAAGGCAAGATTAAAAGGTGCTCTCGTGAAAAGAAAGGGAAAAAGAAATGCATGTTCATGTTAGGTATGTGTTAGGTCCACAAAAGAAGCTTCTGATTACTTGATTGTTTTTTTGTTTTTTTTGTTTTTTTTATCTTAGAGCCCTTACAATATTTGGTTTGCGTGAATAAAAATGTTAACAATAGTAAATTTAAGTAGCAGGGAGTGTGACGCATCATTTTCCGGGATCAATAAAATTCCATTTAAGGCAAGTCTTGAAGATGAATTAAGGATTACTCCCAGCTCCCTGCAATGCAGTGTCGAAGGGAAGCCAGATCAAGCCCTCATCCGAAGTTCGAGCATGAGCGAATGTACCTCACAGCAAAGCACATCTCAAGCTTTGATGGAAAGTCACCAATTAGTGGTGATGGAGGGGGATTTTTTCCCCCCTCTTTACATGCACTGTACAGCAGTCTGAACAGCGAACGTCTGTCATCTGAAGTAACTTTAGAAAGAAACGCTTTTTTTGGTCATGTAGGGGCATGTTTAAATTGGGAAAAAAAAACAGGCCTTCAAAGCTGGATATTTCCAAGTGGGGGTGAGGATACTGCAGAGGTTTCCGCTCCTGGTATCCCCTCAGGGTGAGGCAAGCAAACAGTGCACTGTTCACCCAGCCTGTCTCAGGCGCACACTTCAGCGTTTTCAAGTGGAACAACTTGTTGTGCCTCACGTCTTGATAGGCAGAAACAAATGAAGCCAAACGAAGTAAATTGCTTTAAAGTGCAATCCAGCTCTTGAGTAATTTCTCAGCTAATTACATCAAAATATCAGATCGTGCACCAAATTAGGCGGGATGTGAGGCGGCGTGGGAAGGAGGGAGCAAAGGGAGAACGCGAGGAACGCGGGAGGGTGGGAGGAAAGAATATGAAACCGCGAGCAGGATGACTGCCTGTGAAAAAAGTGGGTGAGGTGAAGATATATTTGATTCTATTTTTACAGGATAACTCTTTAGCTGCGTGATGACAAATGACTTTCGGTGTGTCACAGAAAACAAAGTGCCCCACCGGGAGCCCTGTGCTATTTCGTGATTTCTCTGACCCTGGCAGTGACAAAGCGAAGGTGTAAAGAGAGAGAGAGAGATACTCCCAAAGTAGACACTCTTGCAGCACTAGCGTCGATGCATATTTACAGGTTCAGCCCTGTGTGTTTCTGTAAGTGCATGGGGCGAGCAACGGAAGAGGCTACCTCGTGATCATTGATCAAAGCCGCACGGAAAGATCACAAGTGTGTGTGTGTGTGTGTGTGTGTGTGTTGTCGATAACCAACTGCGTAACTACCAGACAGAATGTGTAATCAATGCCATTTGCCTCAGGAAGGAAGGACAGGTATTAATACCATGAGCTGTGCCTCCCATTTGACATTGATGACTCTCAATACTAACCTCAATTTTTCAAAGGCGCCCAGAAATCAATTTGTTCTTGAGATGCTCCGACCTCTTTGCCCCCCTTTTTGATTCCCTCAAAATTCCTATCGATTAGTCCAACTTACACCGGCCCCAGTCACATTCGCTGTGGCCTTTCCTTGGATTATTGGATTTGGATCGGCTTCTTTTGTTTTCCTTTACTTTAAAGCTACATTAATCAGCATTTATTGATGGTAACATTGAATTAAATGAGTGGACCGTAATGTGGAGTTGTTGTTGCAAACATTGTTTGGGTTTGGTTTCGGTCCAAATTGGCAGAAAGCCGTTGCACAATGGTGGCTGATGAGGAGAGCCGATATCCTGCGTCACTTACCTTTCTCTGCAGGGATAAATGCAAAAGTTATGGATGGCACTAGTTCGCAATCTTTTTAAAGTTCTGTAAAACTGTAACCCTTAGAGGAATAGTTCAACTTTTTGGGGAATGTCCAGAGTTAGAGGGGAATACCGCAACCACTCGTAGATCTGCCAGGAGACAGCTACCTTAGCTTAGCATAAAGCCCAGAAGCAAGCGGGGTGAATGTGCCAGCCTGGCTCCGTCCAATGGCGACGATTAAGTCATTATCAAAATATTTGCTGATTAAATTCTGACTATCCACTCACTAATTAATCCGCCGCTCGTTTCATCTGCACTATTTTGAACTTTTTTATCTACTTCTTTATGCATGAAGCTGTGGCGAGGTTTAATATTGCACAGTCCAGGCCTAATCATTGTGATTTTGTGCGGAGCAACAGATTAAGTTGAACAAATGGTGGCTTTCATCTAACTCAGGAAATAAATCTGACCACAGGCTCCTCGGCTGATGGTTCATTTGGAAATTTTGCAGTGGTAATGTTCAGCTATTCAAACAAATGGGAAGTTTTACTGTTCATATCAAACATTTTATTATCACAAATTAAGAGCGTCTGAGGCAGCAGACGATGGAGACTTTTTTTATAACTTATAGAAAAAGCAAGCCTGTGAAGGGAATTGCAGGCCAAGTCTTTGGCAAAGTATTCAATCACGAAAATGTTTTGAATATAATGTTGATATCGATCTCAGTGGTGCGACAGATGCCATGATTTTGCAAAGAATGGTGAAACAGGAAGGAAAGGAGGGAGGACGTGAGGTGGTACACAAGATGGAAGCAGAGATACAAAGGGGCACAGGTTTGAGATTTAGGAGATGAATACGAAACTCGTCAAGTTCTTTCAAAATGCAAAATCCATTAATGAAAAAAGAAAATCAATACATGAGCAAATGAATTTATTGCAAGCATAAAAGCAAAACACATCATGGCTTGCCATCACAATATGAGTCACTGAATAATTTACTTTTGCTCATGAGATCATCCGTCGTGACTGCATCAACAGCATCAAGACTGAATAAAATATGTTGGAGACAAAGGAAAAAAAGATCAATTTGAGATCCTGCTTATCAAACCCACTCTACAAAACAAACCTGTTCGTGATTAAGAGATACTTTAAAATTTCCTAGCAATTTGATGTGTATATATATATTTGTCTGATCACACTAATTGCTCCATGATTGCTTGACTGCAAAACAGAATAAATGCATAATTGTCAAATTAGACATGATTAATTCTGATTTAGATGTGAAATGATTTGGGTGTGTTTGGGGAGATATTTAATTTGTGGCACTTGGTTGGGGTTAAATTAATTAATAGCAGAATTACCTTCCGTGATTAGGCCCCGTTCATCTAGCCAACAGGCAGGAAGTGGGGCTGAATCTGAGGGGAAATTAACAAAGATGTACAATGAACATGGCGTCACAAACTCAGACTTAATTACAAGAGCATGATCGAAGCAGAAGTGCTGGAGAAACCGCTTTTATGGGTTCAATCCACGGCTCCGCTAGCCCATCTTGACGTCTCCTTGGGCCCCCAAAAGGGCTCTTGTAGCTGTGCCTACGGTGTATGAACGTGTGTGTGAATGTTAGATACTCAAGATGGGCAGGTGGAAACTTGGCCCCTCCCATCAGTGTGTGAATGGGTGAATGATGACTAGGAGTGTGAAAGGGCTTTGAGTGGTCGGAAGACTTAAAGCGAGATACAAGTACAGGTCCATTTATGTGCCAAGCTAGTTTTTATATCCTACGCAATCAACTGACCTTGATTTCACGATGTACTTGTTTGTATCATTCGAGGTCGAAGATGTGCTGTCAACTTTAATTGGGAGACATTGGGGTAAATTAAAGGTTATAGTGTGGTTCATTTTGTAAATATATTTGTTTGCACTAAACTTTCCATTTAGGACATTAATTAAGATTCGAGTATTAAGACATATTACTTGTCCAAACAAAATCGATGGTACACAGGGTCATTAAATTTACGATATGGCTTTTTTTCTTCACTTAACTTGCGAGTCCAGGGATCACAAGGTATTGCAAGGTCTTCGGCAAAGTTTAATTTGGTCCCAGCATGTGTCCAAGTAATACGGGCAGTCATCCCTTTTGATCGTGGCTTCCTTCCTGCCGAGGGGCTCGAAGGCCCTGCATAGGAATCGGCTCTTCAGCCAACCTCGATCAGCATGCGCTGCACGTGCCATTCCTCGGCTCCGGCAATCAGGTCTCTGTACTTGGCCCTCCCCCCCCCCACACACTTCCATCTGGGCTTTCCAAGGGACAGTCAATTTCGACAGGACCACTTGTCTTCCGGACAACAGGGCCATGCCTGGACTAGACAAGCCTGGACTGAGTGTCGTCTCTAGTGTCTGGAATGTCGAGCTGCCCTCTTTGCTCAATTGTGGCATGAACCCCACTTGATGGTCTTGGATACTTTTTGATGCTGCCGTGACTTTTCCCTCCTCATTGACAACGTAATTGCCTTTGAGTGCAGTTGTTTGCTATTGTTCAACCTTTTCAGATAGCTTCTGCTCTCAGAACCTCGTTATGATACCAACAGTATGGCGCACTTTCCCTCAGGCCAGACGACTCCCTGCAGCACAGGGTGCCCACTTAAGGCCCTTCTAATGATAATACCGAAAATCATCACAGCATCAAAAGTGCTCAAGGAGCAGCAGGAAGTCTTGTAAAATAGCCCCCCACGCCCCCTCCCCGGTATTATAAGACTAACATCACAATGCCAAACTATTCTTCCTACTTCACAAAGGCTTTGCCCTTTTCTCGCATACCGCTATAGTGTAGGTTATATTTCCACCTCCTGCTGTGATATCGACACAACGCCAAGACATTGTGACCGACAACGCAAGAGATAATAACCACTCTCTTCCTCGAAGAAAAAAGCAGGTAATGCCGTTCTCTGCGACATGAATCTGTGAATGCCAGATCCTCACCTAGCTTGCCTGCCAAACACACAGCAGGTGACATGCTAAGGGGAATGCATTTGTTACATTTCTCCTGTCAGCGCTGGGCAAATGGCCTGTAAGTAAAATAAGTAAGCAGCGCTGTCAGGGGTACATATACTATATATATGCAGGGCTCAGCTTACCAGCAGGCCAATTTGGAACAAAGATGATGCACTTTTCCCTTTCCACCTCTTCCTTTCTGGGGTTGTGGATGGAACTCTGTGCTCTTAGACATTACAACCTCTCCTTTTAGCCCCACATGGTGCCATTCAGGTTTCATCCTATGAGCCTGGCCTTGAGTGGTCTAAAAGTGCACTCAGTTTCACTCTGTACGCCAAAGCAACCAGCAGTGCTGACAATGTCATAAGAGTTTTGCGCATAATAATATCAGCAGGTTGAGATTGGGGGCTTTTCTATGCACTGAAGAAGACTGTGAAATACATTTAGTACCTCAGGAAAAAAAAGCTAATAAGTGGAGAAAAAAAGGTGTTGGGTCGAATGAATACTTTTAAATACCCTATGTTGTGAGGTGTTCACTACTCGGATGGAAGTGGAAATTGGCATAAAAGTCCCTTTTCAGGCTCTCAACCATAGAACACTAGCGTTAAAAATAGTAACACAATCACTAAAGTGGAGTATATTTCACCCAATATAATGTGCCTGATAAAATATACTTGTCATCCAAATATATTAATGACAAAAATACAACGCAAATTGAAGTCCGAACACTGTTGGAAAAAAACAAGGGATTGGAGCATAGAGACACGCCCACCTCCAATAAGACACACTTACCTTCAATAACATCAGTCAGCAGCATGAAGCTACACAATGACTCACGCAACTCAGACAAAAGCAACACAATGACAATTACGTTACCACAATCCCTCGGGGGAAAAATCACTTGACGTCAGTGTTCTTGGGTTAAGGTCCATGTTTGTACATGTAGGAAATGCCAAAAGTCTTAATGAACTCCAAATGCCATCAGGGACTTTAACAATGCACAATGCTTGACAACAAACTGTTATTTGCTTCTTCAACAACCAATGTATCCTGTTTTCCACAAAGCCTACACATCCATTACATTCGTGGAGATTTCTAGAAGATAGAAAAGTGTAATCCAAGATTCATTCCATTTTCATATTTCAACTCGCCGGTGATATGAAATTGGAAGCAAATCAATGAGATGGACCGCCGAGTCAGCAAGTGATTAGGATCAAGCGCGCCCCGGATGAGAAACAAAGGAATGTAATGTGCCTTACACATTTAGAAAAGTCAGTCCTGCTTCTATAATCACTGCATATTTTACCGTGTGTTTACAACTCGCGGACAGACTGCCAAACGAAAGGGAACAGGTTGCCCGTCTCATATGTTTTGCAAATGAGCCTGTACGGTGCTGATGTATCTCGACTTTGGAAGAATTCCTCACAAAGTAAACACGGGGAAAAAAAACAATTGTCTCCCGAGGGAGTCGCAGCCCGAGCTGTAATGCGGGTGGGGGCTGTCGGGGGGGGGGGGATGCTAAGTGAGCACAGTTTGTGGCAACAGCCATTACACTTTCAAATAGGAATTACCTTGTTATGTACCAGGCTTTTTTTTTTCCCTCTTCTTCTTTCTTTCTTCCATGCAAACCCCCCTCGCCTGAAACCATTCATTGATAATGGAAATTAAGCCCGAGCATGTGTATTTGACAGCCAGACTACCACTCAAGTAGGCTCAACATTTGTTTTCCTGGTTGTCACCGTGTCTCCGGGGAGCCGTGTGCCACCTGTTCGGCTTTCTGGGCGGAGAATGATTGCGGGGAAGTGAGAACGGAGGAAATTTCACCGAGTTCGGTGGCACACTAGCCTGCAGCCTTCGACTCTCACTGCACCGTGAAGAAGCCGGAAAAACTTTACAGCGGGGGGAAAAAAAATGATTGATGAGTGGCTCACAGCACAAAACTCTCGAGGGTGTTTTCTTGGAAAAGTCAACTTTTTAAAATTAAAAAAGCTTATGAATGTTTTTATGCTTATGTGTCTTCTGCCATTTCAATAGGTTGGAGTTTGAAATTCTGATTTTTTTCGTTGCTGTATTGCATGCATCGCGACTGTCTATAAACCTGCAATTCAAGATTTATATATATATATATATATATATGTGTGTGTGTGTGTGTGTGTGTGTGTGTGTGTGTATGTGTGATTATATTTCAACATTAATTCATGTGTTTTGTAATGCAAATGTACTCCCACGTCCCACCTGCAAAAGATATGAAATCATCACTTCGCATTTAAATTTACAACAATTCCTGCAGTGTTAATTATTAACACCACACACACACACACACACACACACCTTGTGTGACCCGCAGCATCTGACTGAGATATGAGAGTAATGGGCTTCCCGACAGACTTGCCAGTTTTAATGATCAATAAATAAATCAATGGATTAATCAGTTAATGTTCTGACATCCAACTGAAGGTGAAATTGTCAGACGGCTGCAGATTTACGCGGCGCTGGATCAACCTCACCAGGCCCCTTAATAAATATTTGAAACTCTCCGTTAATGTTCAAGGACACTTAACTTCAAGACGCAAGCGGTGATCTTCACCAAAACGGCCACACACACACGTCCACGAATGCGCTTCTCTGAAGCCGAAGGTCACTGCGAAAACAAGCCAGACGCGAGAGTTTTCCTGCTTTTACATTGCATAACCTCCTCGCTCCCCAATCCACTGGGGACACGCCACTGGTAATTACATAAATTTGCATTACATACAATGCGAGCTGACCACTTGTTTCATCTAAAGTGTATTCAGGCCTCGAGTAAAGTGCAGACGGAGCTCGGTACCTCGGTCATTAACACGGTTGCCCTGTACCGAGGAGGTCCAAGCCGTGGGCAGCTCCCTGTGCGTTTTTTTTTCACTGGGCTTCGCTTAAATTCCCTCCCACGGCCTCGAAGCCATCCAGGTCAAGAGTCCAGCAGACTCAGAGAGAGAGAGAGAGAGAGAGAGAGAGAGAGAGAGTGCCTGTTTGTGTGTCTTGTGCCGGGCAAAGGCCAAAACCTGTAGCACGGGACTTCTGGGAGAAGTGAACATGTCAGCCGCGCTGTTCAAAACGATGCTCGTACCGGGGAGCAAACGGCAAATTGGTCTGCTTTCATGTTCAGCTCCGTTTCTACCTCACTGGACGAAGGGCTCTGCCGTTTGCGTTCATACACCGGTGGTGGTCGGTGGTGGTGGTGGTGGGGCTGCACGCACAAAGAAGGTGCAAATGAGATCCCTCCGGCGTGACCTATAATATTCCCACACAAAGTATTTAGCATTTTCACTTCATCTAATCCATAACATCCGCTGTGTGTAAAGGCCGCTCGTCTGTGAAATGCAAATCACACCAATATTGATTGACAGTGATCATGGACTTTTGTTTTGTCTCCGTTTTTACTGTGCTTTCCTTTCGTCTCCGTTCTGTTAATTGTTTACTCTGCTGTGCAACACATCGCCCCTCTGGGGGGAATTACGTGTTGTTGTTTTTTTTAAAGTCTTGTTTGTTTTATTAGCTGTAAAAGTAAATTGTACTTGCGAGCTAATCTTCAAAATATAAAAGACTCTTTTACGAAAGCAGAAATCCAATGGTGAGTGATTAAACATGTATGGTAAACAGGGTTTAATTAAGAAGAGGAGACCAAATAAAAGAGTGAGGGTAATGAGAGTGAATTTGCAGCCTGTACAATAAATAAGTAGAGATGCATTTACGTCAAAAGCACATTAAGTGGATATGAATGGGTGAATTGGGGCAGCCATTCAAATGCCCTTTCTTTTTTTGCCTTTGTGTCGACCTTTTGCCCTGTCGGCGTCCTTCCTACCCAGGATCCTTGACAAGGGTGAATGTGCGGCATGTGGTTCCCTCTGACGGATACAAAACACCCATCAAACCGTCAAAAAGTATGTCTGTGAGTCTGGTGTCGACATGCCACATTGCACACACATTGCACACACATTGCACACACATTGCACACACGTTGCACTGCGTTGTCGTTGTTTGTCTCGTGTCTGAAGTTGCACCTTTCCGCCAAGATGAATTCCTCATTTGTGAAAACATTCCCGGCAATAAACGGTTTCTGATTCTGACAGAGAGCTAAAAAAAAAAAGTATTCCCGGCATCAAGAAAAAAGCCCGGCTCCAGCTATCGGACATCACTTTTTCTGCACCCTTCTGCTAAGGTCATACTTGATTGCACTACTTTTCTCTAAATGAGGCCCCTCGTTTAGATACCGAACAGCAGCAGAACTTTCGAGCAACACCCACAAGGAGAACAGGAAGATTAAATAGAAGTGTTAAAGTTCTGCAGTTTTTAAAAAAAAATCTTTCTTTGTCTACCGCGAAACATTACAGGGGCAGCTTCACTTTCGGGCATGAGCCTTTGGCTTCTCAACGGAAAAAAGACAAACGGGCAGAGGGATGTGAGAAGTCTCGGGGATGGAGAGCGCCAAAACCGCGAGGAAAGGTGGGAGATGAAAAGGGGAAATGACACGTGAAGAAAGGCAGCCGACGAAGAGGAGAGCGGAGCGGGGGAAAAAGGAGCGCGGCCTTCTGTAATGAGCCCTGCTTAAGAGGCAGCACTGCACCGTCTGTCTGGTTTCATATTTTGTTCTTTTTATCGATGCCTCTGTGCATTTTTCTCTTTCAGGCCCCTCGCGCTGTAATCATGTTGTCTTGTAAAAGTTTCTGCGAGAGAATAGAACGCGCCAGAAATGTTCCCTCGGCGGCGGCGGCTCAGTTCATTTCAGACTGGAAATTGGGTTTTGAGTTGGGCTTTCCCCCCCCCCCCCACCCCTGTTTTCGGCGGACCCGCTCTGTTGTCGCTCCTCGATCAGACGCTTTATAGTCTTAACAAGGCAACGTGGCGCGCGAGAGGTACACAACGCCGCTGCCGCCGCATCCCCTTTATCCAGCCGCAAATAGGCTCGGCGTTCACCGTGGAGCACTCGGGTGGAGGTGGGGTTTGTTCTTCTTGTCACGGTGGTCTCCGGATAGCTTCCCCCTTCAAGCTGATCGCGCCGCGTCTGTTTGATAAGACGGGAATAATTGCAGACGATCATTTGAATACGAACAGGGACATGTTCTCTCTCACGGAGAGAGAAGTGTCCTCTATTTGGAGAAAGTAGTCCCTCCACTTCTCCCTCCTCCACTTCCCGAAAAGAAAGTTTTTGACAGTGTGATGCCGGCACATTTGCCCCAAAATGGTCACAGTGAGCGATATTATACCCCAAAAGAGAGAAGCAAGAGCTCTCTTTATGTTGCTGATGGCAAGCAAACTCTCAAAATGTCTGACTGCTGTTCTAATTGAGTGGATGAAGGGTGGTGTGGGGGAGGAACAGTGGCGTTGGTATCCGTCCGACTGCACATTTGCTCTGAGTTTTTCTTTTAAAAAAAAGAAAGAAAAGATGGCTAATTGGCAAGTTTCAAAGATGAACCCTTTTCATCAAAGACATATTCCGAGAGCCAAAATCGAAACTTTTTTTTTTGCCTCGAATGACCTAAAAGCCTTCGCCAACATTTGCTCTCCGACAACACGCACACACATTATGTACGGCAAAGTTGTGTGCTGAAGATAATTCCTGCAGCTTTTTCAAGAAAAATCAATGCAAACCTACAGTTTACAATGTTTCTTTGCGGGTCACGCCGCTCGCTCGCCCCCAATGTTATTTGGATTTGTGCATCTCTGCCTCTTCATCACCGAGCGGTTTCAAACGACACCGACGAAAAACGGGACCTCCCAGCGGACCAATTATTTCAGCTCCCTCATTGGCGACGCAGCCTCGTTATTCGAGCGAGCTTCCGGACGTAGCCGAAGCCGTTTTTTGGCGCGCTCGCCCGGGTCACGACTTGCGCGGTCGCGGCGCGCGTCGAGTCGTCTTCAGGGTCCTCACAATGAGAAACCATTGTAAAGAAGAGTGTTGGGGGGTGGAGGGGCGGAGGAGAGGGGGCGGAGAGGGGGAATAGAAGAAGAAGAAAAAAAGAAAAGCGGGAAAAGCTGTCAGAGACCTGACGAGAGCCTGCCCGGGCCTAATGAAATTGGCAACACGAACACAGGGAAGGCGTTTTCCATTGCGATCTCATGCTCGGCGCCCTGGATTGTACCAATTCCAGCCAATTTCAGACAGGCGTTTACTCCGAATGAGTGGCCAGTGCCCACGGCTGTCTACACAACAACACCTTCCATTTAGATTGGTGGGCGCCATCACAGCATTGGGGGGGAGGGAGTGTGTGTGTGTGTGTGTGTGTGTGTGTGTGCTGGCAGGTGTATTATATTGAAGTCTGCTTGAAATGTTCAGCCTCGCATGAGTGCTTCCAAGCAGGCATCATCCGGCCAGCTGTTTTCTAATTGAAAAATACCACAATCTTCAAAGAGTACGAGTTTCACAAAGCTCCTCAATCCACATCTTTGTCGTAATTTTGGGCGGAAATTGCGTGTCTGGAAAAACTTCCGAGGGAAAAAGTTAATTTGAGTGTAAAAAAAAAAACAAAAAAAAAACTTTCAGGAAATGGAATAGATGGAGCGGGGCGCTTAACAAAAGTAAGTCTCACGGGTGGATTTTTCTTTCACAATTTCATATCTCTTGATGTATTTCATCATTTAATTTCATGGGAAATTGTGTTTTGGAGCTGAGACTGAACTGAAGCGCGCTTCACACACAGATGCACACGTGGATTTCATCGCGGCTCTTTCTCTGTTTCAGCAAATGAAGATTGCAGAATGCCACCCGGGTGTGTTTTTTTTTTTTACCGTCGTGCTGACAAGGTGGCCAAAACCAAACCCCCGGCCAAAGGAAGTGAAAGCAGTCCACATGGTCGGGTACCACTTGGTGTGAATCAACCCTTTAAATCCAGCAGCTGTGAGGTAAGCACCGACCTCGTGGGATTCAAATATCCACATGGAAGTAGGATTTGTCTCAAGTGTCCTCAAGAAGCCCCTGCTCACACCAGCCGAGAGGCCGGCATCAACAAAACATCAATTTCACACTTTCCGGCGGCGTGGGTGAGGAAGAGGGGGGGGGGGGGGGAGGTTGGGGGTGATGACGAGGCATGCACTCAGGGACGAGGGCCTGATGTAGAGCGCCGAGTAATAAAACACTCAAGCGACGGCCATTGGAGCGAATGTCCATATAGGTTTACCCCCGGCGCGCGGGCGAGATTGGCCGCCGGTGTAAGGAGGGAAAGTAAATGATGTCACCTTAAAACGGAGGTCAATTACGCTGGAAGTTATCCACGGCTTTGAGCGGGGACATTGCAGTCGTCGCACCGGATAATGGCCGCCGCTGACAGGTTGGTAAAAGTCGCGCAGCTATAATTCCTCGGAGGCTATATGCCAGCGGTGTCAACTCGCATCTATAAGGTACCCTGCACGAGAAGAGAAGCCGGGGTTTGTGGGGGAAGGCGTTCTCATAGGTCAGAGACAATGGGCCTCGGGAAGTTTTGATGAATAGTCCCTGGCAAGGCTTTTTGTGCGGCGCTTCCCCCCCCCCCCCCCTCCCAATTTGTTTATTTGCACAGGGATCCGTCGCCATGCATTACGGATCCCGGCGGGTTCCTAATCCTCGTCGAGGCGAGCGCCGCGCCCATCCACGGGCGCGGAAGTCAAGCGAGTGTTTGCGACCCCGCGGCTGCAGTTATGCGTGGGAATCAATCTCTGGATATGTGTGTGTGTGTGTGTGTGAGCCTATATCTGGCGATGAATAGCGCCATAAAGTTTACATTTCAGACTCCACCGCGACACCGTAAAGATAACGGCTCGGCTCGATCGTTCCGACTGAGATGTGTGTTTAAAGAAGAGTCCAGAGCGCACAAATATCTTTAATGCCAGTCTGTCTCATTGCTTTTCTATCTTCTCCTTTATCTCTTTTGCTCTATCTGTTTCTTGCAAGTTCGTCTATCTCCCTCAAGCCAGCTCATTCTTTCCTTTTTTAACAGCCTTTTTTCTTTTTTCTTTGCCTTTGTGTTTCACTTTCAGACCCTGTCTTGTCTTCCCTTCCTCTGATTTGTTCCTTCCTGTCTTCCTCTTCGCTCCCTCTGAAGATGGCCTTCACACAGAATGAAGGGGAAAATGAGCTCGGTGAGAGGCCGGGCGGGCGCGGCCAAGTCGGTGCAAAGAAACGAGCGGCAAACTGACAGTTCACACACACACACACACACACACACACACCTACACGCCAGCCCACGGCTACGTTAATTGAAGGGAAGCTCAGCAGGTGCGGTCAGGTAGCGCTCGGCGCTGTTGGCAAGTGCTGATGCTTCAAAAATGACCACCGCTGGCAGTAATGCTCCTGTCGCGCATCAATCAGCAGTGCAGGTATCGTTACGGACACGTTGAGGAAGGGCAAAGGCTGTGATTGGTGGGAGTTGACTTATTATAGGTGCTACACGGGGAGGATAAATCTCTCCTGACGTGTCATCTGCAAGTGTAACTTCCTGGCTGCAGTGTGCCGTAATGATGGACTCAACGTTTGCTCCCTCGGATTTGTTTTCCAATTTGATGGAAAACACTTTATTGTTTAGCTCATTCATCCATCTGCCGTCAGTGGTCTGGCTTGTGAAAGAGGAGATATACCTTGAGATTTTATTGGCTTTTCCAAGTGCTAGGAATGAAAGGATTGCAGCTCCGTCGCATCATTCATCAAGTTTCCATCCAAATGAAGACGTAGAAGAATTTGAAAGAAAATGCCAAATGAATTGCCTGTTTTCTTTTCATTATACCAGCTCGTGCCAGAACCACTTGAAACCAAACTTCCATTCAGAGGATATCAAAAGCACAACCTCTCTTTCGAATGGATCCCCAAACAATAACCATGGTATTCCTCTAATCTTGGTCAAATCATTTGCCACGAGCAAATGTTATGGAATGAAACTTTCTCCGTGGCAGCGGTGCTGGTGGCTCATCTTCAATGAGCGGCAGAGTATGCAAATGAAGCACTAATTGGCGGGCGAGGCGGGCTGTCATCCGTTGGTTTGTGTTCGTGGTAATTCCCTTGAAGTTTCCTTGAAGACTCGATGAGACTATCCTAACCGATAGATTTGACGATGTTTTCCATACAACTTCAATGCATGACACAATGACATAACAGACACCTCTGGCGTTACTTTGTCAGTCGAGTGATGCTAACGCACCTTCCTACAATGTAACACACGCTGTGTGCAAAGGCATAGTTGACACTCTGAAGAGAGGCACATCCTTTTGAGTTCTAAAGATACATTTCATCTGCAAAGGGCCTCTTACTGGGAGCAAAGTCACAAAAGAAAACCTAGTAAATCCATCCAGAAGCCAAGAAAGGCACATTCTTAATCTATATGACACACGATGGGCCTCCATGGTTTCTCTCGATACAAATGCGGCCCTAAGGAGACATTTCATACTGGCGAGGATGGAATTCAACAGCTATTTCCGTCCGACTGCGCTTGGCTCGAATCTGGAGGAGTCGTAGCTAATTGGCCGGTGAATTTTAAATGCAAACAGTTGCGGCCGCCCGTCCACTCGCTGCCTGACTGACAGGAGCGGGGAGAGATCAACAAACAACCGCTCGTAATCATGCCATTCACGAGGGGATCAATCGCAGCGATGCATCCCTTCGTGCTTTCTCGCATCCACATTCGTAGTCCGGCAGCAGCCGCCGGTTGATGAGTAAACTCCGAGCGGGTTAAGTGATACAAGGCTGAGTCATCTCTGCAGTGGGAGTTGCAAGAAATGTGAATAACGTTTAACCAATTTGGCTTTTCCGGGGCCTGGGTTGCAGCGCTAATTTCTTCACCCTGCCAGATTTTCAGTTTCAGGTGGGACCTCGCAGAGGAGCTCAGATAGCTCAACGATGCGAGCTCGGGGACTCAAATGTTCTGGTTGAACCCCCCCCCCCACTCCCACCCTCCCGCACGTAGCCGGGGCGGTTATCATCTCATTATGTAGACAAATGACTGCCATTTGCTTGGGCCATACCTCGAGAAAACAACTTTCCAGCAACAGACTCTTGTGAAATGAATAGCTTTTCACAGCAGTTGGCTAACAGTGAGTCACCCCCGGCCCTCGCTGACTGTGAACGTTATTTGATTTGCCTCCAACACCGTTCGTCGTGGAGACATGACCAAGCCAAACGTCGAGCACTCATTGAAAATTGAAATGGGCATTTTACATGTTTTGCCTGCGGGGCCTTTTCAGTTTTATTAGAAGCTTGAGTTCCAGCATGGCTTATTATTTGTCTTTTGGAAATTACACGTCCTTTTTTTTTTTTTTTATTTGCCTGCTATCAGAAGGCATATAAGTACCACAAATATTTCCTAAAAAAAAAAACAAACGGAGAGGAGAAGGCCCCCTTCGCCGAATCCCCGTCATCTTCTCCGCGCCTGCGAGTGAACCGCCTCGCACAACAAGCACCCAGACGGAGAAATCAATAAAGCCAATGTGTGTGTAGGCAAATCCAAACTTTGCTTCCGACACCGCCTTGACAGGAATGAACCGATCCCTCCGCTCAGTTGTTTACACTGCCGCTGATTGTCTCCGATACAACTGGGTGAGAAAATCATACATATCGCCTGCATTCTGATGAGTTGTTATCAGCCAATTATTTTTCCTCTGGCTGTCAACAGAAATGAAGCTGTATTTCTGCAAGCATGGCTAACAACCCACAGGGAGGCCTGTCTGTACTGTGCGCGTGTGTGTGTGTGTGTGTGTGTGTGTGTGTGTTTGGGGAGGTTGCACTGCATAAGCCAGACAAAGAGACTGCCACCTCATTGTATACCTCCTTTCCATCCCCCTCTATCCCTCTTTATACTCCATTTTTGTTCCTGTTCACATTGCAGCAGACTTTTTTTACTTCCCTTTTCCTTTTATTCCCTGAGCGTCTTCCTCGTTTTCCCTTATTATAGCTTCACGGCTCTTTACACGCCACTCCGTCTTCTGCTTTTTTTAGTTTTTTTATTTCTTTTTGGTACAGACTGTTCCTCGGTTTCCCCGTTTCCGTCTCGAGCTTTCGCCGACGTCCCCTCATTTACGCCGCTCCCGTCCCACTAAGGCTGCCTTCACAGCCGCCGCCGGCTCCAGGTTTGGCGTCGTGATTTATTTCATCTTCGGTTGTTACTCAGAAAAAAAGCATCTGAAAAGCAAAAAAAAAATCATAGAGGAAGGGGGGGGGGGAAAAAAGAGCCATCCGCCATTCATGCAAGGCATGCAAACACACATCGGCAAAAAATAAACAGAGAGTTAGTGTGAGGGGTTGTGGGTGGGGGGGGGGGGACTGACACGGTCTGAGACTCGGTGTGAAGGGGAGCAAAGACATAACAGGCCAGAAACAATTAAGCACAGAGAGGAGACGGGCCCGCCAGTGAGGGACATCTACATTATTGAAAAGGACTTTGAGGCGAACGGTGGAAGCTGCATGCCCAGAAAACACACACTGGCCGCCTGCTTCTCTGTTGGACATGCCAAATAATGAACCCTCCTCTGTATCTGTCTCTCTCTCTCTCCTTCCCCCTGGCCTCTTGTTCCTCCCTGCCACGTCTGTCTCGCTCCCGTTATTGGATGTGCCCTCCGGTATCATCTAAATCGCGATTTTATCTCCACAAACGGCTCACCTACTGAGCTGCGTGACGTGTCACTCCGCATCACAAACGAGGGCCCAGACGCGAGTGGACGTCTATTGTGCTTGACATTCCCCTCCCTCCCTCCACATGTCGTTCCGTCATGTGAAATGTCAAAGTGTGTGCGTGTGCGTGGGCGTGTGTGTGTGTGTGTTTTGTGGTTATGTAAGCGCAACATAAAGTTTTCCTCACGGAAGGATGTCCACGTGCGTGCGAATGGGCTCGTGTGCCTTTTGCATATGTTTGATAGTGTGTGCGTCCGTGCTTCATTGGCGAGATTATTTGTGAAGTGGAGAAATGGCCGTGTGGTGGCATTCGACTCATGTTTAACTTTTTTTCTCCGGGGGGAGTCTGACCGCGATCGGAGGAGACGCGGGACTCACGGAGACGGTCGGCTACAGCCGGCTCACAGCCACCCGGCGCCCTGGAGGGGAGGGATTCGGAGCGCTGTTCTTCGCTGGAGCTTGTCAGCCGACGCAGCCGGGGGTCCAAAAATCACAAACAATTACATAATCTTTAAGGACAAACGCGGGGGACATATGGCGAGCTGCTCCGGCCCTGGTAGGAACTGGAATGACAGAATTCCACCAACAGGTAGCAACAAAAACAACAAAAAGGCTGAAACGGCAATTGTGAACTCGAGCACATAAATAAACAGATGTTGGCCCTGTAAGTACTTTCAAAGGTTCTCATGTTGGAAATACTTTATATCTTTAATATGCCTTTTCATTCCCATCTTCTGTGTATCCCTCTCCTTACTTACTGCAGTAAAGTATCATCACACAACTCATCTTTCTAGAATTGCATTATTTTCACACAATTAAAAACAAAACAAACACCGCCTTTCATTCTAGTGAAGGAGGTGGTGTGATTCATCCTCTTCTTGCCTCGTGTCACTGCAAACTGGAGAGACTCAACAGGCGCAGGCTAATTATAGACACCAGAGGCATTGACCTTTCATTCAGGAAACGGTGATAGTTGCTGTTTTGGTGTATTCTTGTTTGTTTAACTGCGGGTAGAAACCGAGTCGCACAATTGCAGCATGGCTGGCGGTGGGTGCGAGGATGGGGACAAAGACAATGGCTGTTTGACAAAGATGTACGCATGTTTCTTCAATGAGATACAGCTCCATTGTCGTGCAAACAATAGCATTTTAGTTGAGTAAATAACACACATGCTGTCCTGTTGCTGAAGATGCCAAGTAGAGTGCTAAACACGTATGCATCCGCAGCTGAAAATAGTCCCCAAGAAATGCACTATATAGTCCTGTTAGTGTAGCATATTAAGCTAGTGCCAGAATTGTTTTTAATTTGGTCTTTTGTACTTTGCATGCATGCTTTTTATATGATTCATGTCCTTAGTATTGGATAAAATATAGAGAGACAGACTTATTTTTCCTGGATATGAAAAAATTAGCATTACTTACTCAATCTTAACCTTTTAATACATGCTTTGGAATTTGTATCACATGGGGTAAATGTTGTATCCACATAATATACACCTCGTACAAACCTCACAAGCGGAGGATACTTTCTATGTTTGTCATCGTAACTGATGAAAAATTCTTGAACTATATATGAACTGAAAGAACTCTTTGTAGTAAATACATTCAAAGGGAAAAGAGAAGAAGATACCATTGAGATAAAATTGTGATTGGAAGCAATTTCATAACCATTTCAAGTATTATATCATCAAATGGCTTTTATTTGGAGACAAAGCTGTTAAGGAGCACTTAGAGGCATTAAAAATGCCTACTGAGAACCAAATGATCATGATGCATGAAAAACAATTTGGGAATCATGTGATATGAAGACTGAAATACCCGAAGCTATCATTATATCTAATAATGTCGCCTATCTAAGGAGTGTCTAATATGAGGGAGCAACTGTTTAGTACTGCACTTCCTAACTTCCTGACTGAGTCACGGAGTTACGAAGGGTAAAGATAGAAAATACACTGGCTCCTCTGGAAGTGTCTTGAACCTGCATCCTTCCTAACGGCCATCAGGGGGCGACTCCTTTTGTTCAAAAATAAGTCTGATTTGTATAGAAGTCTATGAGATAAATAACCATACTCATTACTTGATGTATTAGCTTAGAAGACATTATAAACATAAGAGTATGGTCCCAATCACTAGTTTCAAGTCTTTTATTTAGTAAATTGTCACATTTTGAGTAAAATAGACCATAAAGCATGGTATGCTTTAGGGCGGGGCTACCTAGTGATTGACAGGTCACGGCGTTGTCCAGTCTGGGAGTTTACCGCTTATCCGTTTTCCAACTTTAACCCTTCATTAGGATGTGGTTTCAGTTCGTGAAAGTTAACACTTTGGTAGCTGAAAAACGTCCCGCTTGGTTGCGCTAAGCTCCGCCTTCTCATGTCCTTTCTGGTTCCAAAAACTGAGATGGCGACGGTCAAAGTGCTGAACTTAAGGCTTCAAAGTGACAGTCTGCTAACCGAAGGTCTCCATATGTTAAGAATTGTCCATCAAAGCTCAAATTGGACACCGAAAAGAGCTTTTGATTGCTGCTGCTATCGCTGCCGGCGCTGACTCTGAGCACAGTGCATCCTCACAAGCGTTCAGCGGAGGAGTAATAACAGTCGGCTCCATAACAAATTGCCTCTCTGTACCAGAAAACGCCAGTCAGACAAAAAAAAAAACAAAAAAAAAAGAAATGGTGGGAGGGCCCTGTGGTAAATATCGAAGGGGAGCTTCAATATTTATCTTTCATTATACAACAGACGCTCGGTACTTAGCGCTTAGCGGGTCTAACTGCTTGTGTGAAGACGTATGTGTGTGTGGCACAGATAACTCAAGTGATTTCCTCAGCCAGAGCGTTCAGGTAGCTTGTGAACCCTGTCGCCCCGGCCTGATCTACCTCCACCACCGCTGGCTGTTGGAAATATATCCTCCATTTCTGCGCGCCGCCTTCTTCAGCTGCGACGAGTTACCGCCGCTGTGAACACAGACGCTGCTGATTCCTCTTTATTTTATATGTGAGGTTGATTTTTAAGGGACGGCCTTATTGTTGGGTACAGTGGCGGGCTGTGGGTTTGAGACCAAGGCCTTCAATGAGTGCCGTATAGTCCGTATAGGGCGGACTGGGGGGGAAAAAGTGTCTCAATACACTCAATACACGGCGCGTTCATGCAGTCCACCATGTGTGTGTGAACACCCGACCCTGCAGCTAGAAGTTTCTAGTCGCTTCCTGCCCAGCTATACCAATGTTATTGGTCAGCGTCAAAGCATACGCCCAGCTTGTCAAATTAAAGATCTGATCTGTAGATAAAAAAATACAAATAACGATAATCCATGTGAGGTATTTGTGAAAAAACAATTACATTGTAAAATAGCTATAACTGTGTGATTCTGTTTAGGCCAGCAGTGAAGGCTCAGAAGGCCCTGACGGCCCGCCGCTGATCGGTTATAACCCCACCCACCCACCACCGCCATTAGGAAAAACAACCCAGTGAGTCTGCGCGCAAACTCGTATAAAACAAGCGCCTGCAACACTCCGCACACAGACACACACAGACACAGACACTCAGCTGGCTGCCTCCCCCACAGCGTTGTTGCTGGGGAGTTGCCTGCTGAAATATCACCTTGAGTCTTGCCATTTCCCAACCTCATTTACTTTATTACAGCAAGTGTCTGCCATGAGCGTGGGGAGGGAGGGAGGGAAACAAATGGGAGGAATAGAAATCCGGACATGAAAAGAAGAAAAAGGCACGCACACACACTCTCTCGCACTCTCTCACACACACACACACACACACACACACACACGTATACACTCACTCTCGTGCGGACACGAATGCTCGCGCAGACCACTGTAATCAGTCTCGAGGGGAGACTCCGTGCTAACGGGGAGGAGAGAGAGGGGAGATTAATAGAACGAGAAGGGGAGTGTGTGTCTGTTTGTTTGAATGTGTGAGGGGTGGGTGGAGTGTGTGTGTAGGGCTCGCAGGAAGGATGACGGTTGTGCGGATGTGTGTGTGTGTGTGTGTGTGTGTCTGGGGGGTGTCTGTTAGCACCAGTAGCACGAGCCAGAAGGAAATGACATCGTCGGGGTTGCCTTGGCAGTGGAGGAGATGCTTCGCTCCCTTCCCTCCCCCTTCCATCTCTGTCTCCTCCTCTCACCCTCCTCCCCCTCCATCCATCAATCCTTTGCTCGCGCAATTTTCTATCCATCTCTTCTCCTCCACTTGCTCTCCATCTTTGCCCCCACCCCACTCCACTGCCTGCATCTCTTCATCCTTTCACCCCGCTCTGTCCTCTCTCTCTCCCTCTCCCTCCCTTGTTTCCCCGCCGACGTCGTCTGGCACAGCTCTCCATAAACATGCCAGGGACAACAGTGCCTCCTCTCTCTCTCTCTCTCTCCCCTTTCCAAATTGTCTTCCTCCGTCTGAAACGGCCGCGATGATTGCATTCTCACACTCCATTGTAAAACAAAAAACAAAAAAAACAGCAGAAAAAGGGAAGAACAGAAAAAAAGAAAAGGAGTCGCCCTACGACGTGGCCCTTTTTGTGGACCGCCGTCGGGAATCTCAATTGCCTGTCAAGCAGGGGGACTTTCCGGCTCGGAGACAAGACACAATTGAGCTGTTTTGACGGGGAGGGGGCGCGAGGCAGAACGCCGCTCGCCAGAATGCCGCGCAGTCATTATGATGTCCTGAGTCATCGCTTGGCGGCCTGCGTCATATTGCAGCAAGCGCACGCATGCACGCACGCACACTCACTCACTCACTCACTCGCACACATAAATTACAGCTTGATGGTACAAATCAAATGCAAATTGCATACACAAACAGGAGGAAACTGAGTGGATGTTAATGAGTCAAATGTGCTTTGAAATGTCGTTTGGCAAATACCAATTAAAGAGCAAAAAAGGGGCGACATTGAGAGAGCGTTTCTGTTTACAACTGATGCCACACATGACACATTATAAAGTGACATAGATCTTGTTGATGTTAAAGCAAACCCTCTTCATCACATCATTCAAATGATTTGGTCAGGTCTGACATGTTCCTTTGGGTTTGCCTCAGAGGCTTCATTGTATATGCACTGCATGGCATTTCCACAACCACAGAGTGCTGAATTATTCTACTTTAACTATAACCTGAAGCAATATTTTGATGTTTTCACGAAAACAACCGATTGGAATGATGCACGACTGCTGTGTCGTTAATGGCCTTTCCTGGGATCTTTTTTAAACCAATGTGAAAAGTGTGATCCAAATATTTCGCAGCTAAAATCGCTAAATAATCAGGGATGAAAAAATTCTCAGTATTGATCAAAATAAACATAATGAATTATCATTTTGGCCGTAATCGTGCAGCCCGGCTGGTTTTGGCAACAGAACAAGCTGTAAGCGTGACGCTGTCATATTATCACTGCAGGAATTCACTGCATGAGTCTTTTTCGTGCTAACTAGTTGGCTATTCACACACTGGAAGACATTCAGGTGCCCTGGCAAGTGTGAGTCCAACCTCCGCTCAGCTTTTTTAGCTTCATTTTGGTCTCCACTACCGCAACTAAACGCTCCGCTTTGTTGATCAGCCATCCGCTCGCTTTGTCTGCTCAAATAGCGTCGTGGCTAGATGCTAAAATGTGCACAAAACAAAGCAACCGTGAACCGCAGATTTACACAAATCCTTCATACAAATCAATGTCATCTCCTCACATTTTCACTGACACCCGGTTAATCTCAGTAACTAGCTTGCGCGCTGCAATAGTCGGTGCATTTTAAGGCATCGCTAACAGTGTTACAGGAGTGCTATCCGCTACGTTGTACTGTGATACATCTTCACAAGGGGAGCAGAGAGGTTGCACACTCAAAGCATTCACAGCGCGAAGCCAGGAGGCATGACTGACATTTCTTGGAGAAAGGTCTTGACGAAACCTCGCTGCTTCACACACTCTCGCACACACTCACACCAGCCCCGCTAACAAAATGCAATGACGAGAGCGGCGCCAGCTTTCCCCCCCCGCCCCGCCGGTAACCCAAATCCCAGCCCGTCGACATCCGTGAGGACTCGCTTCCTGATCAATGGGACAGCCGTCTGCAAAACCTGCACTGTAACTGCCGCCGCCGAACGCTCCGCCAAGCAAGCCGAACTCCTCTGCTTTCCGCCGCGCCTCTCTCGCTCCACATTAGCGCCACGGAGTCTTGACTCATCTAGGCCAACTGGCAGAATAATAAGCAGAGAGGGATATTTGGTGGGACTTTAAGAAAGCTGAAACTACAGTGCTGTATTAGTGCCACTTTCACTCACTCAGATGAAGAAACACTGCTAGTGATTAAGCTTTGTGTGTGTGTGTTTGTGTGTGCGAGTGTGTGTGTGTGTGTGCTCCTTGGCTCCATTGGGAGCCTGTAGCAAAGCCTTAAATTATACATATGTTCTCATTCCATTACCAGTGGCAACGACTAAAGGCTTCCCAGCATTTCCATTACTAAAATGAAAGGATGCACACACACACACACACACACACACACACACACACACACACATCCCACATTTATACATAAGTATGCTTGAGCAGGGGAGCGTTGATCTTAGGCTTTTTACTCTTGCAGTTACACCGAATAATCAGGAAAAAGTTGAATAAATGTCATTTATTTTAGCAGGCTCCAGTGCAGTTGTGACCAAACGGTTGCCAGTTCATATCCCCCGACAGGCTGGCAAAATCTGGAGAGGAGGTGGGGGGTTGGGGGGCGGGGATGAATGATTAATGCTCCGACTCCTCTTAACTGCCACTGAGATGCCATTTAAATCCTCTTCGCCAGTGGAGCTGCTCAATGGCCTGCAGCAGGGGGCTGCACTTGTACTGGGCAGCTCCCAGTTGTGGCCAGCTCAAATCCAATATTTCCCCTTTTTTAATAATGCCGTCAGAGCGAGAACATGTACCGGCCGTGACCGAGAGATCCGTCAGTGGACATCGTCACGTATCTTTTCTTCCTCATGGTACATGAATTATGCACTAATGGGATATGATTCCATTTTCCAGAGTCGCACATTACGCCAAACATGCATCTATAATGGGAAGATGAAGTTGTAATCTGCTCAAGCTGTTGCGTGCCAGAGCGGCATGCATGAAGGGACGACTTCACTTAACGGCATTAGCTAATTATACATCACGTCCGCAGAGTATGTATGTTTTGGTACTGCTTCCATCGTGCTCACGGCGCATGTGTATTCTATTCAATTTGCGGTTTACCGGAGGCTGTGTGCATCAATATTTCAGACAGTTGGGAGGAGATACATCAGAGACTGTAGCTTGAACTGTACTTTTCTCTGCTGTGGACCTCGCTCAGCTCCACTCCGCCCAGCTGGATGCCAGATCTTAGGTCTCCTCCGGTAAACACGGGTACCTCGCCGGCTGCTTCTCATCAGCTTTCTGATCGGCTCGGAGTGGCGGGCTTTAAAAGGAGAGGTGTTATCAGACGGCCCGCCGATGCGGTCATTTGAGCCCGGCTGCGAGCTGAGACAACATCAGACGAGGATTAAATCAACAGACCGAGCTGACCCGGGGTGACCAGGCGAGCTACTTACAACTCCGCAGTGGGAGGAGTATTTAGTCATTTGAGGGAGGAGACGTTGCTCAAATGAGCAAATCAAGGAAGGTGCGTCAAAGGAGACATCTTTAGAAAGAAAAAAAGCTCCAAGATGTGGCCGTTTTCCAATATATCTCTGATTCATGCGAGGAATGCGGAATAACAAATGAGTAATACGCATGTAGCAGTGGAACAGCACCCATGAGTCAATCAGCTCGTGTGTCTCATCTCTCCAACTGCAGCAGAGACAAGTAAAAATCTCAAAGTACAGTATATCCAAACGTGCGGCGTGACCTTTGCCTTGTCGCTGCTCGACAGGACACGAGAGCCTGACCCCGTTCGACCCGTGCAGAAATGACTCTGGCGGCCCGGCGCGGCAGCGCGGGCCGTTTCAGGGCCACTAACTTCCGATTCACCTCAGTTGCGTTTCAGTGTCAGGTGGGATGGACGCGCTCGTGGGGATTTTACGGCCGCGTGGTCGCAGACAACAGGCTGGGATTCAAGCCGGTGATGGCAGCCTTCGCTAATGCACATTTGTGAAAGCACATTAGGAGGTTGGGATTGGAGGAAAAGTCGCTGCGCATGACCACATTTTTCATATCACTAAAAATATACTGAAGAAAATGTTCATGTTTTTGTGGCTCGGCTGTTGTTTTGTGTCATGTGACGCAGTTGTGTCGTGCTGGAGGATGGAAAGTGTAGCTTCCAATGGCATGGCTAAAAATGTTCTCAAACAGTCTTTTTTTCGAAAATGGTTCCCGTCATCAGTCCCTTAGTCACAGAAACATGGGACAAAAAGGTCCAGGTGGAGAAAAACTCTTAAGTTACCCTTTAATGCGGTGGAGGTCATAGCTTCTTTTCCTTGAGGGATTAGTTTGCCAACTATGCAGTCCAACATTTAAAACTTGTCCTAACGAGCCGTTTGAAGAACCCACAACAACTTGACCTTGTCATTTAAATGCCCTTTTGTCTCCCTCAGTGCCGGTGAGAGAAAAAAAAGAAATTCAGAAAGTGCTGAAGTCAAAGTTGCATTCGAATCTGCTCGGCCGCTGCACATTCAGCCCCGCTCTTCATTCCATTCTTAAGCAGCGTGTCCATTAGGCATCTATCATTGGCAAGGAAGCACTGAGGGGGCAGTAGGAGCAAATGTCTGGACGCAGAAAAAACAACAACACTCAGAGGTACTTTTATGCGCTGGGTGAAAGGCAGTAATGTTTGCGAGCTGGTTTGAAGCCAGCGCTATGCTACCGCGGGAAAATGTGCACAAACATGTTGCATGTCCAGCTAAATGTAGCATCGAACATCCTTCCCAAAGGGGCATTGTATATTGTATCTTTTCTATGTAAACTGCAGTTATTAAGAGTAAAATTAATGAGGAGGAAATACACATTATGAAAGCTGGATTATATTTTGGGCTGATGCGATCAGGTTAGCTGCACTGTAGCGTAGTAGCTAGCACTGTCTCCTCTAATATATGAATGCAAAAAAAGGCAATAACAAAAAAACATGAATACATTCTCTTCCAATTAGTTTGATGTTTGTCCATTTCACCATCATGCAGGTGTGTTCAAACTTTCCCCTCTTCTTTAGTTTTGTTGCATAAACTGCCTAATTGAGCGAGGGAAATCGTTATTTGTTGGTTTAAGAAGCGGGCGTGGTCACCGTGACATCGCCCACGACAGGGTGGTCGGCTTTTTTGGCCGTTGGTGGTCGCCATCTTGGCTCTTTGCAAGAGGAAGTGACACGAGAGTGGTGCAAGACAATCCCAAAAATCAGATAATGCTGTTGTTGTGTGCTGTCAATCACATGGTAGTCCCGCCCTAAAAGCATAAACTGCTTTATGATCTATTTGGCTCTAAATGGTACCACTTTTCAGACCCTGTGTTAGGGTTTCCCCTGTGACATCACTCCCATTGTTAACCCCTTGCTTTGCATGGATGTATGTCCTTTTGTTTTTCGCCATCACAACCAAAAAATGTCTTAAAATGCGTCAGACATCTCTTCCCTGTGGGTTTCCCCCCTCCTTCCGGGTCCATTTCAAGCAGAAACGAGAGGGTTTATCCTAACGTGTAAAGCATTAAAAGCTGTGACGCTAGCAGTTAATTATTTATACATATCAAAAAAAAAAGAAATTTTAGCTCCTTTTTCATGACATTCCTACCTTCCTTGTTGTCCCAGTACCTTGTAAGCACTCAGATGCTCAGAGCAGACGCTGTTTTCATATGCAGCACAAGTTTACAGCACAGGTTTTGCCCCTGGGGCCAAAATCACTCCAGTCAAGTAAAATAAGCAATTTTGCGGCAGGTTTTGGAGATTAGACTGACTTGAACTTAAGTCTCATCCGCCGCTGCACAGATAGGAAGTGAAAACTGGTTGTTGGTCGTTGTATTCAAACATTCATGATTCCGCTGAACTACTTTATCAGATGCTTACATAATGGAAATGTGCTTCAGAGCTGCGGCTGGGTTGCAAATAGGTTTTTGTTACAGTTCATAAGCAATCTGATAATTGTCTTGGCATTACAGGGAGGGAGAGGAGGGGAGCAAAGCGGGAAGGAAACAGAGTTAGCAAAACAGAGGCGCTGGAAAAAAAAGGCACGAGGACGACTGCCAATTCAATGATAATTATAGTTCTGGGAAGAAAAAAAACAAATGAAGAATGTCAAATCAACAGAAAATAAAAACATATTGAGCTATGGATTTCTGCCTGGGGTGAACGCTGACAGTATCTCTCTGTTGCTATCTGGATCTGTCACGGAGCTTATTCCTCAATTTTAGTCCTCTGGAGTGCGGGGAGAAGAAGAGGGGAAAAAAAGAAAAAAAAGAGAGGCTGCACTCGATCTCATCCACGGGCACAGCCATCACTCACGCGGTCATATTTGAATTAGGTGTCTAGACATACAGTTTGCCAAAGGACTACTCTGCTCCGAGGGTTTCTGCAGAGCCCTCGTCCTCTATCAAAATGATAGTCCCAAACAGGAGCCAGAAATGAATGTGGGTGTAAATGAATGTGATCTGGGGACGGGGAGGGGGGAGGTTCCTTGGAATGGTCGGCTGACGTCCGGGAAAAAAAAAAAAAAAGAAGCTTTGTGGAAGGGAAAGAAAAACAAACGCCCACGAGATGCAACGGAAACAATAAGCCTGGGTGCTAGATTTCAAACAATAACGTGTGATAAGGGATGGCGTAGGGGTCGACCGAGCAACCCTCACACGACTTGGCAAGTTTTGAAAGTCAGTATTAATATGCATGACTCCCAGTACAGGTAACTGGTAATGCATGCAGTATGTCCTGCTTATTTAAATAAGGGTTAAAAAGCTCTTGTGGGACATTAGGAATGGGAGCTGTGCACCCGAAGGTCTGGTCATGACTTGAAACCTCAATTATGACCTTGTTTATGAAACATACTTAGAATGGATGAACCGGTGGCTGCCCACTTAGGGCCGTGTTTACACTACATAGCAGGTGGAATAGCAAGCTGTTGTCTGGGTCACAGTGTGCCCTAATGTTAAAAAGAAGCATTAGCAGAGAGCGAAAAAAAGCTTTTTAACTTTTCCCATTCTGACCATTTGTGTATTAGAGTTACTGCTTCCGAAACAGTCTCAATTCACCGATCTTTGTAACCTTATATGACACTTTACTGGAACAGTCAACCTCACGGTGGCGACAGGTAGAGTTTAGAGGATCGCCAAGGTCAGTGGTTGTCCATCCAATAGCTGTTGAGATATTCCAATCTGGGCCAAAGTGGTGGGACCCACCAGTGGGCCAACATTTCTATCGTGGCTAAACAAATGATGCTTAAAGACGCTTCCAAATGCTAATCGGTTTTGGCTGGGCTAAGTTCATCCCCCAAGTAAATTGTGCATTTTTGTTCATGGTAATATTAGGCTTCTATGATAATGCAATTTTATGCCAGATGCTTGATCGTTATGTAATTTTAACATGGGGGGCGTTTGAGTTTTGGCAGGGTGTGGGCTCAATGATATTTTAATGCAATATCAGTGTTGTGTTCATACAATTACAAACTGTGCTACAGATTGAAACTGAAAACAAACTGATTTAATTCCACACCGCAAAGAATAACAATGAATGGATGCTTACTTGTTTATTTGGAGCCCCGCTAAAAAAAACCCGGTGTGACCTATCAAACTATGAATATCCTTATTATTTAATCATGTGCTGGCTGTATGACCAGTGGCGATATGTCCGCGGCCTGTTTGTTGGCATTCTCGGGTAACCGGCCTTTTAAGACACAGGCTGCAATCACACACACACGCACACATATCGACTGACGCCTGCGGGGAACCCCCTGCCGCGCGAGGACCTGACTTCAGAATCGGATAAAAAGGTCTGCAGGGGGGGTGGGCTGATTGTCATCGGCGTTCATGAAGTAAACTGTTTACTCGAGGTGTCGCGAGTCACGAGAGCGGCTTCATTCTTACCGTCCGCCCGGACCGCTTCCCTCCGCTCCACTTCCACTGTCGCGCCTTTCTTGATTGCTACGATTCATGCGCTCATCCTCTGTCTTTCGCCAAGAAAATGGAGGCCAGCTCCAACCTTTTCACCCGGAGGAGCTCTGTGAGGCTCTTTGTGTCGCTCGTTTAAAAAAGTATATATATTTGTGAGCACGAATAGGTGTGTCAGAGTCGTGAGGGTGGCAGGCGAGTAAACAGACAGACACTGGCCCTGGATCAGCGTTCTGGGGGTCTCAAGCGTCCAGCTTGGATTCAGGGAACCCTACAGTTCTCTGTGTTCAAATCCCAGCTGTATAACTGGCACCATCATACATGCGGCGCATAGAAAGAGGGAGAGCGAGTGGGAGGGAGGTAAAAAAGACGAGAGAGAGAGCAAGAGAGAGAGCGAGAGAGGAAAGTGGAGGGAAGAGGAGGGGGCACAAGATAGAAACAGAGACAGAGAAAAGTGGAGGAGAGAAAGTGGGGATACACAGAGGATGGAGCAACTAAATCCACCACCCACCAGTGCCATCTAGTGGGCTCCCTTCTCTCCCATCCCGTCTTCATCCTCTCCTCTAGTTCCCATTGTCCCCTTTCCTCCTTCCTACCTGCCACACTACCTCCTGAGTTCACACTTTCATCTTTTTTTTCTTTCCTCCCCGAGACACGCGCACGTCCACGCACATTAATATGCGCGCGGGGTCGGCGCATGTGCGCCTGCACAGATTCCTGATTTGGCAAAAGCAGCAGTGACTGGTAATCTCTCCTGTGCACCATGGCCGTGTGTGTGTGTGCGTGCGTGTGTGTGTGTGTGTGCTGCAGTGACTCAAAACAAGGACACGCACACAAATACACAGTGAAGAAGTTGCAAGCCGGTATGAAAACACTTGTTTGTCCCCGCCGTCCTCTTACCCTTGTTTACTTCTATTTTTCTGTCCCCCCCCCCTCACCCTCTCCTCCTCTCCTCACATCGCTTTGTTGACCTCCCTCTTTTTTTTCCTCACCCCTTTCACACCACCTCTCTCTCGTTCTCTCTCTCCAGAGCCCCACCACCCAGACTGTAAACAGCGGTGATGGATTACTAATTGTCCTGCTCTAGATGCAGTGGTGTGGAGACAGCTGCCGGCGGGCGGGCGGGCGGGCGGGTTGGGATGTGGTGGCGTGTGTGTGTACGTGTGTGTGTGTGTGTGTGTGTGTGCGTGCACATGAATCAAGCAATCGGAACAAAGTATGGGTTCATAAAAGAAGAAGAAAAAACCTGTGTTCTGTGTCATGCATGCAGCGGCTGCAGAAATGAGGAGATGTTATATGACCGTACATGTTGACCTTCTAAGCATATGTCCTTGATTGAGCCTTTTCAGTTTGATACATTGGCCGTTAGTTTTGCTTTGATAGCTGTAATGAGGCCCTTGGGGGGGATCTGCTGCAATCTTCAAGCAATAAACTCTGTCCTGCAACATAAAAACAAAGCAGAGGCTTTAATGTTCAGGTGGTTTTCTTGAGTGCGGGTTTTGATAAGATATTAGAAAGACTTAGCTAACACACATTTAGTGGTCCATTCTTTATTGCCACGGTGGAAGAAAATACAGACTGTGGCAGAATAATTGCATATAAAGATAAAGGAGCTGAGTTAGGGAAGGACGTTAATTCCTGGAGCCAATGAAGCGTTTCTCATTCAGCCCAAATGTGAGCCAGCGGTTCACAGCGCTAACAGCTAATAGCGCTAACAACTAATAGCGCTAACAACTAATTGCACGAGCAGCCACAGCGGCAGCAACAGTGCAGACAACAGCCACAGTGATTGGTTACACGATTCGATAACAACATTGTGGGCTCTCGGTTGAATCATTGTTGCATCGTGGGAAATGTAGGATCCCATAGCAGGGTGCTTAATCCATACTAAAGCTCAGGTTATTCCCCCAAAATGTAATTGTTTTAGTAGCTTAACCTATTTGGTAATATGTCCAAATGTAGGAAAGTGTAAATTGAATCTCTGCTAATGCCACGTTATCGAGCGTGCGGTTGGGAAAACACTAAAATCCAGACGGTTAATTCATGTCATTGTTGAGGTGACGTTCGATGCTTGAACGCTGAATGATGTATTTCCTGTCTTCATGCGTTGATACGATAGGATAGTTGTCCTTCTCCTATTTCACTGCACTGACGCCCGCTGTGATGCTAGCTTTACAGATTGTACTTTGTAAAATCCATAAACGGTGAAGTCTTAATGCCACACTGATGCTCTGAAGTCAGCACACACACACACACACACACACACACACACACACACACACACACACATACACACACACACACACACCCTTATCTTCATCTCCACCTTCTAATCCATCCTCTCCTCCGCTTCCTGCTTCCTTCCTCTCCCGATCCCAGTGGTCACATCACCCATCAATTAAACCGACACCACGCCACTGCAGATGTTATCTGTGCGGCTGTGGCCTCTGTCGGAGGGGAGAACCAGTTGATTGCCCTAATGAATTATATATGCATTATTGATAAGCTCTGCTTTTGCCCCGGCGTCTAAAAATATATATTTATATAACGTGTCACTTTGTCTAATCGTCACCGGCTGGCCTCGGCCTCCTCAAGCTTTTGGCAAGGGAGCAAGGCCCAGGAGCCGCGCCAACTGTGTTTGCGCGTCGTTTTCCAGCTCGGATTATTAGGTGTGGGACTTTGTGACTTTGTTTTGTGCGCGCTACGAACCACGGTCGATTAGCAAATTCGCTCTTATTCAAAACAAAGTGTTTTTCTCGGACGAATATTTCAAGCGGACGAGACACGAATGCTTCCCGTTCTGCCTCGATGCAGCAGGGGTTTTTCATGAGGGATGATTGATTGATTGAATGATTGATTTTGCCCGCTAAGAACAACCTCCTCCGCTTTCTTCTGGTGGTTATCCAGCAGCTCCACTGCTCAGCAAATGTCATTCATAATTCAGCTTCAGGAGTTCACGCGGCAGCCCAAAGAGGCCAGATTGTCTTTACTTCGTTTGCGGCTTTGAGGATTGATTTGATCAATCATCGCCCCGCCCGACGCTCTCCCTCCCCTCCTAAAACTGAGCTGCTTGGTGAATATTAATGCAAACTGTCAGCTTTTATGCAGTTATCTTAAGGGGGAGTGGCTGAGCAGTTTTGAGGTACAGTGCAGGCTAAAGATGTACTCATGGCATGTGCTCTTTGTCTCTCAGATGCACGGGGGAGACGATCGTCCTTCGAGGTTGGCACTCATAAGTTGGAGTAAAAGCAATCGCGCCTCCAACGTGGGCTCGGCGAGGCGGTCGGAGCGAACACATTTTTCGCGTCTTCGCATTTGCGTCGCGGTGTGTTTTGATGGGGAATGCTAATTTCTTTTGGGATGCCGCGTCCAAACAAAAGTAGACGTACAACTTCTCGCGCATCCCTTTTCATCGAGATGAGCCGCGGTGCAAAATCTCGCACTGTTTACCAAAACTGAGACAAAACGATATGTCACCAATGATGTGCGTTCGTGCTCTGATTGGAGCGTCGCGCTGACAGGTCTGTCGCCGACTGTTGCAATCTTCTGATCTCAGTAATCAGGAAGAAAGCACAGTGTGCTGTCTCTTGTAGTGCCATTTCTTTCTGTACATCTGACAGACGGCAATCGAGCTCCACATTTAAGTAGCTCCAAAGTACAGTAGGGTCCCCTTTGAGGAGGATGGAGTAGCTGTAATTGCCATCATTTTCACGCCGAAGATGCTTTCATTCGCCCCCCCCCCCCCCATCCTCCCGTGTGGCGACAGAAATTTTACTTGACATCCAAAGAAGCATCATGCCCCTTTGTAGACCTTCAGTTTCCATCTGCTACCCTTTACTCTGTCTCTCTAGCCCTCTGTCATAGTGTGCTCCAAAGAAAAAAGGGTAACAAAAAAAACAAAAAAAAAAAGTAATCAAAAAATACCCTCCACACTTCGCCGGCGAGGTTCTCCCAAAAAGAGCCGCAATTACATTTGGAGCCTTAGGGGAGAAGAAGAAGAAGAGGAGAGAAGGGGAAGGGAGGGGTGACAGGGAGGAGAGGAAGTTGGAGAGGTGAGGATATCTGGTTGCGATTGGTCACGCCTTACCCTCCCTGCTGAATCTCAAAGAGATGAGTGCAATGGGATTGCCCGTTTTGTTCTTGCACAGAGCAATAGAGTGCTCCCCGGATCCACGGCAATGAACCCCCTGTCACAGATAGACAAACAGGCAGACCCACACACACACACACACACACACACACACACACAGCCTCGCCACTTTAGCCACTCCACCCTGCGGTCCAAATGATGACTCAGTGCTTTAATCGTATTTGCAGGGGATTTATGCCCAGAGAGGAAGCGAGGAGGAGATAGAAGTGATGGAGGAGAGAGAAAGAAAAGTCCCCGACCAGACGAGGGGGGGGGGGGGGGGGAGAAAAAAAAAAAAGAGAGAGAGTCATCAGAATCAAAGGTGCAGCTATTGAGCCACGGCGACTGTTGCACAGAGAACTCATTATTGTTCTCGGCGGTGAGAAGAGACGACCTTATTATTCTCCCGCGCATAACAAGAACTCATAACAGGAGATTGCTGGCAGCGTTTATGGAGTAGGGATAATGCTTAGGTGCTTCTTGTCCTTACTTTTGGCACACTCTTTTCTCCCATAATCCAATCATTTAAGTATTCTCCAGCTTATTTTACCTGTTAGTGATGTCTCATTCTCCGGAAGAAGAAGGCGAGGGTGCAGGGAGGCGGGCGTGAGGTGGTGGTGGGACATTAGAAAAGGACTAGTGAGAGGTGGGCGGGGGGGGAGAAAAGGCACTTACTTTTTGTGCATTGGTATATTTTCTTCTTTATCGCCGTTTCTACTCTGACAATTTGGCAGAAATGAATAGTTGTGCTGAGCGAAAGCCCGGCGTGCGCTTAACGCTTCGGCGCGGTTTAATTTCTGACATCCTTTCCCAAATGTAGCCGTAGCGCTACACTTTCTTCACGTCTCCCCGAATGCAGTCTGTTGCATTACCTGTTTAAACGCTAAACTATCCTCAATTATCCCTGTTCGCACAACTGCACATGCACAGCACTAATCCAGAGTGTGGAGGTAAAGTTTCTGAATAGTCATCGGGAAAGAATTGTTAGCCGCGAGCCGCCCCGGCTCAGCGCTCGCGGACGCAGTTTATGCTGTAATTCAGTATAAAGCTTTCTCACTATTAACTATGAGAAGTGTGGTTTTTGACAAGCAACTCATTCCATTCATATCGTAGGTGACTAAGTTCATGACTCGCTTCATGAAATCCAGCCCCAAATGTGTGAAAAGAAAAACAACCTGGCTTTGTTCTGTGGTTCAAAATAATATTCTGTGATGTTTCTCCTCTTTCATTTGCAATAAGAAAACCACTCGCAGGCTCTGTGTGAATGCTTCCTGGCAGAAGATGCTCCTCTGTGATTACAGTAATGATCCTGAGAGAACTCCCAGTCGCCCGTTGAAGATGCTCAAAGTGTTGCCTTTGGTGTCTGCGCTTAAAAGGACAAAGTGCAGGGGCTCTTAGTGGGCTTTGTGTGACATAATAAGATTAATTATGAAACACATTACCTATTTTTTTTCCTCATCTCCACTGAAGGTCGCAGTGTTTATCGCCGTTTACTGTGTGCTTGGTAATGCTGTTCATGACCTCTGGCCCCCGAGAAGTATCCATCTCCTCCAACCTTGTCGCACTTTAAGCGGCGAAGGCCGAATTAATGGCGTTGGTCTGGAGTCGCCATGTACATATCAAGCCGTACGGCGGGGTGAACGGCTCTGACCCGCTTGTAAAGTGGCCCAGTACTCTGGAGCGAGGCGAGCCCAAACAATTCATGGATACAGCGTCCACGCGGATGTATCCGTCTTACATGTTGTTATCTGCTGATGAAGGCCACGCATCACATGAAGAGCCACTGAACACGCAACCGTATCGTTTCGTCGTTGGCTGACTGTGACCTGCAGCAGATTCTGTTTGTCCGTCCGTCTCACGAGTCTGGGTGGAAGGGTGAAGGCCGAGGAAGACTCCATTTAATCAAGCAGATCCGGACATGCGTTGCTTATTTTTATTCTCACTCGTGGAAGCGTCCTTGGCAGACGTCGGCGCTCTCCTCGTACCCCCGAGTTGATCAGATACAGCAGTGAGTGGGTGCTGTAGTCTTTTTTCTTTTCTTCGCAAGACATACTTACCCAGACATTTCTTATTGAACGCATGAATTGCAAATAGCATGCAGTAAATCAAGAGTGTTCTAAAGATAACACATTGCTTGCATATGCAGTGTATGTATGTGTGTGTGTGTGTGTGTGTGTGTGCGTATGTGTATGTTGAGGTCTTGCAGACGCTTAGAGCCAAAGACAAATAAGTTAGTGGTCTGTGATGGACTGACTGTAATGCATGGAGGTAAACATGGTCTGTTTTTTTTCTTTAGTAAGCGCATACGAGAGGCAGTGAGCAGAGAAATCCAAGGCGCAATGCTTTATCTGTGAATGATTAGTCGCCAAGATGGAAAAGCGGCAGTGTTTTTCAGCTCAGTGCTCGGGCAATCTAAAACAACTCTAAGAAGGTTGACTTCTAAGGAATGACTTTGGTCTGTGTCTGCGTCTTCATCTCCGGATGATAGGCCGCTAAACCCGGGGTCGGATTTAATCTCATATTTTCCCAAAAAGATAATGGGAAACCAAAGCGCACCCCAGCGCGAGCCACTGACTAAGTATTTGCCATGCAAAGAAAAATGAATGTGGATAGTTTATCTCTGTTTCCCTGCTCCCACACACTGCTGCGGTTGAATTGGTCCGAGCTATTGCCATTAATACTGCGAGCACCAGTCGGAGTGTTCACTCAAGTTAGAAAGCAGCCTGAAGGTCCCTCTATCAGTGTACTTTATGTGTGCAAATATGGAAGGTGTTTTACAGAAGGAAAGTACAATTCCCTCATTTTCAAGGTCGGGATTTCTTTTTTGTTGCTGTTGTTGATGTTGTTTGCTGTTCATTTCTTTATCGATGTATATTTTGCAGGCGATTCTGCCCACCGCAGTGGCAGCTCTGTTTACAGAAACAGGGGGAGAGCGTTAAACCTTCTGCGATTCTCTTGGAGAAAAAAAAAAGATCAACCGAGCTGTGCAATGAAAAACAACAAAGGCTGGCGTAATGAGCGCGAGGCTTCCACAGCACCATTATTAGCCAATGCGGAGAGATGAGGGCCCTCGCGCAATTACAAGTCCCACACTTATCTTGTCGAAGCAGATTCTGCAGGGGAAAGAGACGTGTGTGTGTGTGTGTGTGTGCGTGCGTGTGTGTGTGTGCAGCAGAGTGCATGGACAGGCCTTTAAAAGAAAAAAAAACTCAATAAACTAGCAATCTGAAATGGTCCCATATTCCAAAGTATTTCGCAACATCAGCAGAGCACGTTCTATTTTTTTCCCCCCCATGTCATATGGGTTAGTTATTGTTTCAGACCTGGGCATGATGTATATCAGGCATTGTTAACCAGTGTAACGTGCTGAAATGTCATGTAACTGTGATGGATGGGCTCATATAGCGTTTATTATCGCGGCAGCATCTGTGTTAAAGGCTCAACCCACGTTGAATGACCCAGGGCAGAAAACTGCTGCTGGCTAATTATGTAATTGTTGGACGTATCCACTCGGTGGGATACAATATGTCCCGCGTTATATCTTTACGCGTCTATTTCCAAGGTATTAAAGGGAGGCAAAGTTGTTTCCTCATTCACTGCTTCTCATCAAACAGCATTCTGTGTATGCTTGAGGCTTTATAAACACGTTGCAGGCTTTTTAAAAAAAAAATATATATATATTTTAATTTATGAACGATGTGTTTGTGCGTTGCTAAGATTTCGGAGAATTTGGAATTAGTGCTGAAAGTTATCTTCAAACGTTTAACGTTTTTTTTTTTTTTCTATAGATAAATAAAGCTTATACAATGGGAGAAGATACATGACCAAATCCACTCCCAGCACGGCTCTTTCCTGGGTTCATATTTCCAAGCATATTTCCCTCCTGGCCAAACCACCGATCTGGGATTCGCTGGATTTACACACTGCGGCTCTCGGGCAGATACAGTCCCATGTCGCTCCGCAAAGCCAAAGCGTCCCCACCGCCATGGACGACGATGAGGCTTTCCCTTCCAGCCGAACTGCACAGCAGCCGATTTACACGTTCGACCAGACAGGAGAGAGCCAGTCGGGGGAAGGGGGATCGTTTGGAGGGAAAACCTGCACACTCGTCCACGGCCGAGGGCTGAAGAGAGCCGCGATTCACGATGCGTGACGGCGAGGTCCATCTGTTGAACTCGTGATGTCATCGATTCGTCTGACTCATCACTCCGAACGTGTCGCTGCCGTTGTTTTCCCATCTTCCCTGTCACTCTCTGCTGAGCGGTACGGTACTAAATAGAGCAGAATACCTTCGAAATAACCTCATCGCTCAAATTGTAATATGCGAGAAAGTAAAATGAGAAATATTCATCAACTGCCCCTTGTTACATTCTCCACACTGTGTCCTTGATGTGTGTGTGTGTGTGTGTGTACTTTAAAACCCAATACCTTCTTTCATTGAATGTTTTTTTTGCATTCATTTTTGCGAATAAATTATTTAACACTAGAGCGTGGTGACTGACGATACAAACCGGCAGCTCATTGTTCTCGGTGTCCCCTGCGTGCTTGTTAGCATTGTAATCAGGTTAGTCTGAACTTGAGACATCCTGCAGGAGTTTATTCATGTAACAGCTGACTGTGGAGGGGGAGACAAAGAGAAAGGGAGCGCAACGTGTCATTGAGCTGTGTGGGATCAGGTACTTTTTGTGCTTTTCGAAAGAACTCAAACTAACCGTTGTGTGAGGACACATTACTGGAAAAAGGTCCGTACTTTAATGCTTCAACATGGTAACATATGGCAAATAATCAGACGCCATTGTTAAGGCTATTTTGTGTTACTGCCCACTTTAAAACTCATTGTGTGTGTGTGTGTGTGTGTGTGTGTGTGGAGGAGGATGTTGTTCGGTAAAATCCACCTGTGTGTATTTATGAGACTCTTCTACAGCCGTCGTAACCTTTTGAGCCCCGGCGCCGCGCATTATCCGAAGGGGAAATAAACAAATGACTCAAGTGACGTTTCCTCAATGATCTGCAGAAGCACGTTGATTAAAATACTTCATTTGGGGTTCATACAACTACTTGAACAGACGTCACTAAGGCCTCTGGAAGGGCTTCTCGGGGCTCAAAAGGTGGGCTTGGAGGTAAAATCTGCCCCAGTGTTGTAAATGCTGGGGTGCCATTGGCTCGACGGCAAGGGACGAACCACTCGGTGGTTCGGGCGGGTTAGAGTGCCAGTGGTGCTCGGAGCTTTTCCACCCACGCTGCTTCCTGTAAGTGTTGAGCACGGGTGGGAATTAGGAATAGCGGTGAGCCTCTTCGGTCTCTGCTGCAGGACGGTGGAACGAGAGGCCGCGCTGCACCTCCATCGATCTGCTTCATGCTGATGGTCTTCAGCCCCGCCTTGGCGACGGTGTTTTTGTGAGGAACTCTCTCCGGCTTCTTTTTGTCAGACGAGACGGATTGGTGACCAGACCGCGAAAAAAAAAAGGAAGAAGAAATTAAAAAAAAAATCCGCCTCATTACGGCCCGCGAACTGGCTCTCGTCACTTTGGTGTCATCTTCAAACCGCCAGCCTCGCGGGGGCACGAGTCTCACATGGTCACGGAGCTCCAGAAAAGCCCCCCCCAAAAAAAAAAAAAGAGCTTGGCTAATGACAAAAAAATGACAGGGGAAGGAGAATGGCAGTACTTCTACAACAGCGCTTTAATAGAGAGACTGAGCCCTCAAGCCAGCAAATCACTGCTCTGCACTGACCCCTTACAATGTGTGATTTAGTAATTGACATTCCCCCTCTCGTGTTGTTCCTGGCTTCTGGCTAGAGGTTCACTCCAGCAGTATTCAAAGATGTATTTAATCAGAAACACTTTGGCGCCCTCCTCAAAAAAGACTTCGGCGAGCAAACGGGGGTTGGGGAGGAGGGTAAGCTCGACAAATGTGTGAACACGCTCATTTGTTGGTATAGACTTTGTCTGCTGAAGCCACCTTTGGTCTCAGAGATATGGATCGGAGTTCCCCATTGCATAATTCACCCAGAAGCCCGGCCCGTTTTCCCTTTTACAACCAGGAAGAAATGAAAAAGGACGATTGATGGCAAAGTTTCTTTTGCTGTAGAGCGATAGTTTGAAAGAGTCGCCATCTTTCCCCCGGCTATCATCTATTTATTTATTCCTCAAATGCACAGCTCGGCGGCCAATTAATTGGTATGGGCGGAGAGATTCTACCCCCGCTACGCCACAATCAAAAGAACCATTAGATGTTCAGCGGTTCAGTCAATCACTGAGCATCGCGGCGACGAATGTCATCGCAGATTAGAGCAAAGTCTCACGATGATGCTCCGCGTGTTTGTAGCTTTGAGCCAATGTCGCTCGCTTTCACGGCCGACGCCACATCGGTCCGTCACGCAAGACAAAAGTCAAAGAAATCAACTTTCCCCGCTGCAGAGATGCCGTTTGCTTCTCCGCTGATGAAGCGTTGGACTTTTTGAAGGGGGGGGGGGGGGGGCGCGGCACGTAGCGCGTTTACTGTCGGGGCAGAATTGCCGGGGACGACGTCGCCGCTCCCCCCGCTGACACTTTTAAGACTACCGCCAGAGAGGAAATATGGTAGGTGACCTAACACGGAGGCTTACCACTGATGGTCACAATGAGAAGGCTCAGTGTCAAAGCCATTATACAAGCCTCCGAGAAAACACACACACACACACAAATCAACCTCTGCCGCCGTTGCCAAGATTGTGGACTCCGCCGACAGCCTTCGGGGCAGATCCACCCCCCCCCCCCCTCTTCTTTTTTTCTTCTCCCCATCAGCTTTTCTCTCCTCCTTCTACTTCTTTTTCTTCTCCTTCTTCCAAACGGAGCCAGTTAAGAGATTGGGGATTTGATATGCTGTCACTCAAACTCCCGCCTGATTCGGATGACAGGCGGCTTCATGAGCTGCCGCAGAGTTGACGCAAGCCAAGCAGGGAGGGAGATTCGGAGGCTCCGGCAGATTCCCCAACTGAGCAGTAGGGCAATCATTAGGAGTTAGGAAGGGGAGGAGGAAGAGGGGAAGTAGTTCAGAGGAAAGGGGAATACATTTAATGGCAAGTCAATAGGTATTGATTTTTATGTAGATTTCTACAAAGCAGAGGGGCGTGTGCTCTGTGAAGAGCGATAAGGAATCAAAATAAAGCTAAAAGCTGAATGCATATGATCTACTATTGTCCTTATCTACTGTTTCTCACCATCGGGGCAACCTCGCTCCCAGCGACACTTCCTCGTTCACCTCTCTCTGTCTCTTTCTCTTCCTCGCTGGTTCCGTCCCTCGCATCTCCGTCCTCTTTGTGTTGCTGCCAAGCAGTCAAATGGATGCTGGCATATTTTCCAGCCCCGTTGTCCAACTCCCTCTCATGCGCAGGCCAAGTCCGCGGCTCTGCAGAGTGCGACTTGGCAGCTGACGAGACAACCGCACAAAAGCAATTAGCCCGGCCACCAACAGTCGCTCGGAGAACCGGGCGTCCGTTCTGTTCACAAGTCAAATAGAGAGTGTTATTTATATCCAAAGGTCAGAGGATTTCAGATCTGTTAATGTGGGACGCTCGCGCTGCGGGCGCACACACACAAAACGAAACAAATCGAACGAAAGCAAAGTGAATTTGCAAGGGCAAAACTGGGACAATGGCACCTCCCTTCGCACAAACGCGCCCCAGCTCAGCAGAGGTTGAAGCCGGGAGGTGTTACGAGATCACTATTTTAACTACCACGTTCTCACACGCCACAAATGGAGCGCGTTGGAACGCACACCCGAGGCGAGGAGGTCCGCCCTCCCCTGTCAGGAGGAGATGACCCTCGCCTCGCAGTCTTTGTTTCCGAACAAAGGGGAGGGGGGGGGAAAGCAAAGCGGCCGAAAAAATGCGGCGCGGGCGTTCTGTTCGGGGATTCTGCGCAGATCCGCAGCGCGTCGGTCGATGGATCGCTGAGACCGTCGGAGGGGTCGTGGTGGAAATGGAGAAGCCAAAGGTGTGAACATTGATAGTTGAAGCTCCGGCCAGGTTTCTCAGGGTGCCCATCGTGTGAATGGAGCGTGGCGTGCAGCCCGTTCTCTCACTCGCATTGCGTCAAACAGCGGACGCTTTGTCGCGCCCTTCAACGTCCGATTGCTATCGGATAAAACACCCGTCAGGGAGAGAAGTGTGCATGGGGAGAAGTTGCTGTTCGTCCACGTAAATGCAATGCAAACCCATCACGTTTCACATTCCAGGCATGTTATTAATTTACCGAGTCCCAGGCGTCAATTTTAACAGTAAAATGAGGAAGGGCTGTGCAGGTGGGACGGGTCCAACTAACAGTTATGTCGAAGTAACTTATGTTACATTGTTTAAGTATCAGGGAAAACTAGAAAAGTACATTCCTATACGTGTGTAAAATTGTTTATTGACCTCTGCGGGCAATAACCCCGTCAGGTTTTCCGAGTTTTAAACCTAGAAATTCAGCAACTAATGCAGCTTTCGCTCTCCTTCACCGGAGATGCACTGTCCAATAAATAACAAGCCTGAATTGTAGGGGGAAAAAAAATTGCTTTTCTTTGTGAAAAAGATAAAATGAACATGCTGACAATGTGAGACACCATCCTGCAGCCGCTGAGCGCTGACTCTTCATGACCTCGGCGGAAAGAAAGCTGTGATCTTGACAGTTGATTATTGCTTATTAAGGATGCCCACCTGTGGGACTTTCTACACTTCCTGCAGTAACTCACATTCATCTGATTAAAACAAGACCCCGGCCGTTTTTTTCTTCTTCTTCTCCCCTTCAGCTTTACCAAGCAGTTTGAGAGGCCTCGTGTCATCGTTAAAATAATGTTGGATTAAGATTTTAAGTCCCCGCGTCCCCCAGCTGGAGCATCAATTGCTTATACGACTCGTGATTTATGATGACCACTCTTTTCCCAGCGAGCCGAGGGGCCCGGGGCCGACGATGTCAGTCAATACCTGCAATATTGCCTCATTTGCAGCAGCTGTCAAAGTGACTTACGCCCGCGAGCGCGCGCGCGTGCACGCCCGCACACACCGACACACCTCCCCCACTGTCAAAGTAAATTGGGTGCATGTTCTCTAAACCCTATTTATGAGTCTCCCAGTGTTTTTCTTGATGCAGTGTCTGACACGGGGAAGAAAGGGCAAAATTCCTCCACCCATTATCCAGAAAGAGGGAGAGAGAGAGAAAGGGAATATACGTATTTGAAAGGGAGAGCGAGAGAGAGAGACAGAGATGGACAGACAGGACAAAGAAGACGGAAAGGTTGAAAGACAGGCAGGCGTAAGAAAGAGAGAGAGAGAGAGACACACACACAAACAAATAGAGGGATAGACTTTCTGCCATGAACTCAGCTGTCACCCTCCACCCACCTTCCCCACCTCAGCTTTCCTGTCACTCACAGCTGACGACAGGCCCCATCCTGTCTCCGCCTCCGTCACCTCAATCACACAAGGACCCGATACTGTCATCACACTCCGAGCGCCGTACCAAACCAGTGCACTGCCATGTGTGCGTGATTGGGTGTGTGACCCCGTCGCTGCGGAAAGCATGTTTGGGGTGTGTGCAAACGCCCGATTGTGCGTCTGCGATCTGACAAGCGGGCCTTCTCGAGGAAAGTCTGCCTGACTGTCGGTCTATCTGACAAGCGCCTGTTCTGAGGAGAAGCCTATATGGATTAAGGCCGCGGGGACCGACATATACACCCGGCGTCAATCTCAGGCTGCTGACGCCGACGCGGCAGATGCTTCGATCCCGGGGATGCGTTTGGATGTGACACGTGTCACTCCAACATACAGATATCGCTTATCGTCCACATTAAATATGGAATAACACTCAACTTTGCTTCTCAAAATCCTTGAAATACAATGCAGTGCATGTCAAATGCTGTGTCAAATCCTATGGGAACTATATTCAATACATCTCTATTTGTAATTCGTGCAGAGTGACTAATGGCTGCTACGCTAGCGGCTCCGTGAGCGAAACGTCGGCGCGCTAACACGCTCAGAGTGACAAAGCAGGCGACGCGCGTTCAGCCGGCGTAATGTTGCGCGACGCACGCTATCGTTTCGCTAAACAGCACTAAACACAAAGTGGAGCTGAGGCTGATGGGAATGTGATTTAGCGGAGCAGCGGGACGTCGAGAAGCCGGAGTCGCTGCGTGTCATATCCTGTTTTTTTGTTTTTTTTTCACAGCTCTGTGCTGTGACACAGACGTGATGACACTGCCATCATTATGTAATAGGTACAACAACAACAACAAAAAAAAGCTAATTGACTGCAGACGCTGTACATCTGTCACATCTGTCCGTCTTACACGTACGGCTATGAAAAGAAAAAGAGAATCTTGTTAGTAACCGATCAAGGAAGAGGAACGCCTTCTTGGCCTCCCGAAGCCCAAATAAAACTAATAGTAGTTGGGTGGTTATGTTTCATGATCTACTACTACTACTACTTCTCCATCCAGCTGTTTTCACTTCTGCTCACTTGGCCTTGGTTTTGGTCCCCCTCCGCCCTCCACACACCTCCAAACACACACACACACACACCCTCCTAAACCTTCCCAAAGCTGTGTTCTTGCCCTATTGAAATCTATGCACATATTCAGAGGAAATGTCCTTTCCTGCCTGCGCAGGGTGTCCCATTTTTATGAAAATATAAGTTATGGATTTATTCATTAACTTTCATTATGTCCACTCAGAGGACACGCGAGGAGACAAGGAGGGAGAGGATCTTGTGTGTGTGTGTGTGTGTGTGAACGCACGCATATGGACAATGATGTGGAGGATTATGGCTAACCTTTAGTTTGGGCCATTTTAAGATGATTAATTTGCCACTGTGTTTTTAGCTGGAGGGCAGATGCAAGCGGTGAAACTTATAATTGCCTCAGTTCTGTGTACCCTTCTCAATGTCAGGCCTATGACGGAGAGCCCCTGTTCAATAATGCCTAATCGGGGAGGGATTTCAATCGCAAAACAGATGCAGAAAATAAAAACAGCGCGAGGGCGTTTATAATGAAGTTATTTCCTTTCCACTGGCATGTTTTGTAAAGGCTTTTCATCGCGTCACACTGGAAAGATTCGCTTAAAGAACCTTATCTTATTTAAAATCCTATAAAAGGCAGAAAACTCATAATACTTCAAATGAAAACACTTGTGTTCCTCCGGTGTGTTGGGGCGTAAGCAGCTATATATATATATATCTATATATAGATATATCTATATATCTATATATAGATATATATATGACTGCTTTATTTATATTTATATCCCTGCGTTAAGTCTATATATATATATATATATATATATATATATATATATATATATATATATATATATATATATATAGCAGTTTTGCAGTTATAAATGTGTTGTCCCAAAGTTATGAACTGAACTGAGGTAACCCTGATGACATCACTGTGACATCATCACGCTAGTGCTTTGGCACCACACACCCGACGGAGTGCTGCAACTGAAACAATTTGCCGAAGGACAATTCAATTTTCACTTCTTTCTCCTCATAATATTTCACATTATTAGCAATTTAGTGGCTTTAAGTGTGCCTTTTGACCTACAGAACGCGGCTTATTGCGCTCAAACTGCAGTGAAACTATTATTAGCACCGCCGGTCGACCCGACGCGTCCTCTGTTCAAAACAACCACTTTAATTGGCAATATATTCGTATTAAGAAAAAGTACATTCAGATGCCTCGTATCTTAAGTCTTGTAACACAAGTTTCTATCTGCTTGGGCTATTTCTACTTCTCCTCAAAGGGGGCAATTAAACACCAGCAACAATGTAAATAAAACCAGCACGGCACACATTGCATCCATCCTTGTCCGCGCTTTTTTCCCCCCCCTCCCTTCTCCCCGCGTCTTGTTGCACTCCTCCTGTGCAATCCTTGTCCTCATTTGCATTTTAATTCCTGTGCTTGTGCGGCTCGGCGTGGCTAATCCCGTGCTAACCTAAATGAGGCCTGTGTTCTCAGCTAAAGAGTGTGTGTTGTCCCCGACTCGGGCCTCGCCGCTTCATTCTGAACACCCTGCTTTTTTTCTCTCCCTTACACACACACACACACACACACACACACACACTCTGACAGCCACGTAAGCAGGAACCCACAGACAGGCAGACACACACACACGATCATCAAGAAGAAGAAAAAAGAGCTGGAAATCTCGAGCCCGCTCTCAAAACACGCCGCGTAACCCCATTTTGTGTTTTTTTTTTTTTTTTCATCATATCTCGGTGAAGAAGACAAGATAGCCAATTAAATCAATCCTCGCACCTCGTGTATACGCTATGCAAATACTCCTGCAGCGAAGGGAAGGAAAAGGGTGACAAATTCTATGCTCTCAGCGCTCTCTCTCTCTCGCTCTCTCTCCCTCTCTCTCCTCTACCTAAAGTAAAAAGGTGCTTAGATGGAAAGAGGATTAGAGCTTTGCTACCCACCTGAGACGCCTGTTGGGGGCTTTATTGTGTTTGTGCGTGAAAAGCCCTTTTTGCTAAAGTGCTGACGAGCCGTGGCGCAATGCCGAGACAGAGAGAGGGAGATGCAAATGGCGCGTCCTGATTGTATTTAGATAATGCTTAACACAGCAGCTGTTCATTTAGGTGCCAACGTGCGTGCGTGTCCACGGGCACGCAGGCAGCAGTGCGTGCGTGCGCGCGCGAGCGTGCTCGCCCAGGTGAAAATGCATCTTTTTTTTCCTTACGTATGCTGCGTTGGATTTGTCTCAGAATGGTTTAGCTCTGCGCCGTGCCATTCGGCATCCCCGTGGTCCCCAGCCCATGCATTTTAACGACCCCGCCACTCATATTCGGTCATCGTTTCAGAACATCTCACGTCACGCGTCTCTCTTTTCCCGGCGTTTTTCCCGAATGGACTCGGGTCAAATGACGATTTCACTGCGTTGTGTAGCTGCAGGGTCGACGCAGGACGGGCTCCTCTTGCGCCGTTGCGGATCGCACGTCAGGTGCTTTCGAAACCGGGTGTTGTTGTTTTTGCCAGCCCTTGACCTTCCTGGTCAAGGTCGCCGCCGGCTGCAACCGGCTGCTGCCGCCGCCGCCGCCGGGCCAATCACTTGCTTTTAAACGCTTGTACCGATGTGTGCCCAAGTTATTGGAAAGAGGATGAGGCTTGCTTCCAGAAACACATTGTGCTCTCGGCTGTTGTTTGCCACAGCCCGGCTCTGACGCTCCATTTATTATCTCCAAAATTTGGCTGGGCCCGTGAAGTTTTTTTTTATTAATAACAAGCCTTGGTTTTCTTTTTTTTTCTTCTTCCCCCAGTCCATAATAAATCATGATTATATGTGTTGATAACCCGTCAGCCTTTAGTTGTTGCTGACTGTGACTTGCCGGCTTTAATATAAAGGAGCACTCCACTGATTGTGTATGTCCAAGTCAGTTTACCAGTCGCAGGGAGGACGACGCATCGTGTGGCGAAAAAAAAAGAGTATAATAGATGTATGATGTCTTCTGTGGGTGTGGAGGATCTTTGTCAAATCTGAGAAATATGCATTACAAACTAGAAGCTAGGAGTTCAAATGATGGAGGCTTTTACCATTGAGGAAAAAGATGCTAAGGAGTTGCATTATGGGACGAGTAGAAGTGTAGTGTGTGAGCGGTTAGCCGTCGACACACAGAAGGTGTTTGATATAAAACCTGATGATGAACCATGCAGGAAACAAGTATTGTTAGCATTGATGAATTCTAACAGATGCAGTGTTTCAGCGTTGAGGCGTCACGCTGAAACGGAGGATTCTGGAATCAATCACGTATTTTGGGACGTTTTTAATTTTGCGATTTAATGTTCCATCGGAGCAGACACGGAGGTGCGGTTGAAAGTAAATTGACTTAATTTGATCCCATGCAGGGAAAAAAAAAAGAAGAAAAATTGAAGAAAAAAAAAATCTCTCCTCGGTAAATTACATTTTCATTTCCCCAAAGCTACCTGATCTGTGATTTCAAACACCTACTGTTAGCCCGGAGAGAAAAAAAAGGGAAGAGAGGAAGTAGAAAATCCACTCCTAATGCAAAGGGCACTCTGCTAATATCTTGACTGCACACACACACAAACGTGCATACACTCAGACTCAGGCCTGCAGAGTCACAACACCATTGCCGGTCTTAAAGGGAGAGCTTGTCTATTGACTGACGCCCCGAGCCATTCTGGCTCCCGGCATCAGCTGAAGAAACGGACTCAATCATCATCTAAAAAGACACACATGAGGGTTCACGGTACGGAGAAGTGGGGATTAAAAAAAACAAACACGTTTATTCTTTAAATACACGCGCCATCATTACCGTGGATCACAGGAGAGTGTGTGTAAGGCCTCATTGCCCCCCACAGGTTGCACATCGACCTGGACCAGGAAGTGACGCGCGTCAGCGTCCATTTAACATTCAACTCAGCCTCCGCTCTCAGGACGGCGAGCTCTGCAGGAGCATCGCAGTGTTCCAGGCTTTTAACATTCCACAGGCGACTCAGCACTGAGAGAGAAAGCGAGGGAGGGAGGGGTGATAGTAGAAGCAGATAGAAGGGTACGAGAGGAAGCTAAAGAGGAAGAGGGGAGTTAGAGAGACGGAGAGATGGCAGGCACTCTTTTGTTGTGTTTGTGCTGTTTGGGTTAAACACCGCAAAGCAAATCGCTGGCGTTTCCTCGCGTCGCCTCCCCTGCGCAATTACGGGCGCACAGTCGATTTTAGAGTGTGAGAAAATAGTAGTGGAGTGCGTTCTGAATGCACGGGCGACCGCGAAGAATGTGTTTCTCATCTTTATCCCGCCGCCGAACACGTCTTGTTTTGAAGCTGGTTAAGCGCCTGGAATGACAAATTGCGCCGAGCGGGTGCAGACATGTGAGACCGAACCTCCTCGAACGCATTTCCAGCCAAGTAGTGTGTGCACTCAACCTCCCATGCAGATACGTGTGTGCGTGCGCGTGTGTGTGTATGTGTGTGTCGTGGAGTATGCCTGTGGTTTCAAAAATATCCAAGCGCGGCGCTTTGGGATCATTACGGAGCTGCGTCTTATGAATCAATAGCTTTTAGGCCTAATGGGCATCAAGTTGAATGGTGAGCCGGCTGTGAGCACCGGCCCTGAATGGGTCATGTACGCTGTGTGTCTCCTGCGAGGCATGCAGTGCTACATTTAAAGAGCTACGGCGCATGGACGTGTGTGATGCGAGAGGGTGTGGGCGGCCTTTTCTTCTTCGTTCCACAAATGCGTCCGGTGTCTTTCGGCTCATTGTTTTGGTTTTGCGCCGACCAGACACTGACGCCTCACCTTGTTTTCCGGAAAAAAAACCAAATGGTTAATACACCCATACTAAATTCTGATTATCTCCTCAGCAACAAGGGCTATTTTAATCGTTTAAAAAGGTATAATACACATAAAACCCTTGGGAACATAGATAATATGTTCATATATGTGTTACTGGTATATTGGTTTATGATGCACATAAAAGGAACAAAAAAACCTCAAGAAAATCCAAAATAAAAACAATTTTAAAGTTGTATTTCCTTATCGTAACTATATATGCTATGTTTGAATTTAATATAGACCATAGCTCTATATTTTAAGAGTCTATGTGTGAAGTGTGGCTTTGATTGAGTAAAGTTAAGTATTTCTTTTAATAATTAACTGCGCCGCGTCATGCAAATGCACCTTTGGTGTGAGTCAGTGTGTCAGTGTGTCAGCGTGGGGAACATACCATGAGCTTTGTGTCTGTGCAGCGTGCTGTTCATGCCTTTGTGTGTCGGAACGCCGTGACATTTTGACATTGGCGTTAAATATTTACTGACGAGTTGACGGAGCGCTGTTATCCTTCAGCTTGTGTTCAATTATACGAGGATGGTTGCTGAAACTGAGTGGATATGGCACAGCCCCCACCTCGAATAGTTCTGTGAAGCGACGCTCGTGTTTCTGCATCTTCACTTCTTAAAGCTCACCTGTCACTTTAAACCGTGTGGGCGGGACTTTGAAGTCTTCAACCTTGTATCCTCACTGTTTGTTGACATCCTTTGTTCAGCTCTCGGGTTCATCGCTTTCCACAAAGTGCTTTTACCTCAACCTGACACGCATTGAAACACATGGCTACAAGGTGACACCGTACACACCAACCGACATGTATTATACACACACATGAAGGATGTTTCAGCCATACTGTGGCTTCACATTCCCCTCAGGTTCATCGATAATGGCCGCCCCGCGTATGCATTTGATGAATCCCCCATTCCATCACCTGTGGTCCCCTTTAAGCCCTCCAGGCTACATCCTGTTGGGATATTTCCCTGAGTCGTTGGCCCGGGGAGCAGCAGCAGGCACCGAGAGCACTATATCAGTGTTTTGAATCATATTAAAACGTCTAAAGTAGACTTATCTGCTCGCTAGAGGCCACAGCGGCTCAGGCAAAGCTTCTGTATACTGGCCTTTCACCAGACCATCCCAACCGGCTGATTAGCATTTCCCCGGGGCCACAGAGTTCAGGGCCTGGACCGGCTCCATGTGCAACACTATAGAGCTGGTGTGTTTTTTCAAAAAAAAAAAAAAAAAAAAAAAGGTCAGAAAAAAAAGCACCAGGAAAAGAAACGTTCATATCGTTTGTGAAATATATTTGAGACTTAAAAAAGATATCGGCTTTTCAGCGTGAGAGATTGAGGACTCTTGTGTGTTTTGAAACTTTTAATTGGAACAATTGACTCTTTTGTCGTTCAAGCATTTCCTTGATACCCCGCAATATTTCTTTCTCCGGGCCGCGTCCCTGAGATGTGCACTCTTGTGTCGGAAATATGATCCTTGATAACTTCGTTACGCGTCGCTTCTCCCTCGTCGGTCCCTCATCTCCTCCCTATGGTAAGGTGATTCTGTTTCCTAACTGCAAATAAGATCTCCCCCCTTTTCCTCCCCTATTTACCTCCCAGCCATCTCCTCTTCCTCCCAACTTCCCTTTCACCTTTCTCCCCGTGTCTCTCCTCCTCTGCTAAACACAGTCAGCGTGGGTGTGATTGGGCCTGAATTTGCATTAACAAAACGCGCAAAGGAGCTGTTGAAGCTCCAGGTGTGTGCGTTTGTGTGTCTCTGTCACGTCGCCGCCGCCGCCGCAAGTGTTTGTGTGTCTGCTTCCCTCTGCGGGCGTCCTACTTCCCCGCCACCAGACAGACCCACACGCGCACACCCAAATGTGCTTGACGTATTAATGCGTTTGGAAATATTAGCGCGCGGCGGCGGCGGCTGCTGCTGCTAGGGATTACCGTCTGCAACCAGCTCCTTCAAACGCTAATGAGAACTCACGTTACATGTTTTTAAAAGGCAAGAAGACGTCGCGGCTGCCTCGCCGTCGTATTTGCGCTCCTTTCTGCCCTGTGGTCCGTTTGACTCTGAGGTGCCAAAATATATATATATTTTTAGCAAGAATAAAATGTGTTCTGAAATACCTACAAAGCAGCATTTAATCTAGCTAATACGCACGCTGCAGTTTAGCCTATTTCATAGAGCCAGCGTATTATTTTTCACACGACGACTTGAAAGTGCACTCGGCTTTCCAAAAAAAAAAAAAGGTCCACGCGACGCTCTGGTCATGAATATTAGCGTGGGATTGGTGTGAGCTGCATGTGTGTGTGTGTGTGTGTGTGTGTGTGTATTGTAATGAGCGACAAATACTCCCTGAGAAGTTCTCTGTGTTCATAAGCCTGTGAGACACGGTCTTGATACGGGTTTGTGTGCGTCAACGGAGGTGTGTGTGTGTGTGTGTGTGTGTGTTGCAGCCGAGAGGAAGAGAAAAGACACACCTCGCCGTGTGCTGTTTGTTTGATTCCCTTTGTTTGTTTGTCTTTTCAGAGCGCGCACAATCAGCAGGTCACCGGCGTGGTCTGATGAAAGGGGAGGAGAGGAAATGAAAATGAGAGCTGATGAATATAAATGGCGAACATGTGATTACATCAAAATTAACGCTCGCAAATGGACGTCCTACATTATTAACTAGCTTGTAATCTACACCTCTATTTCCTCTGTTCCTCTTCGCGAGGCATGTGTTACTTGTGTACACCTTTATGGAGTATACTTTGTCTGGATGCTACAAAGGGACTGAGGTAAAATGGGGGATATTTTCAGCACAAATTCCCTGAAATGACACCTAATATACCGGGAATGGTATTTTGCATTTCCCTTGCTGTCCTGCTGGCAGATGCGTCGCCTTCCCACCAAAAGCACTGCCATATCCACGTCTCTTTCCTCCAGCTGCTGTTTATGTGAGACTGACATTTTGTAAAATTGCAATACAAAATTTAAACAACCGGAGAATATCTTTCCGGGTTACATTGAAAGCCTCGTCTCGCTGTCTCGCCCTGCAGCTTCAGGCTTTCTTCCTCCCCACTCGTTGAACTTTACCTACTTAAATTAGTTTTGGTTGTGTTGACAGTGTTGCCCTGCCGCCACGTCTCGATAGTAACCCACATTTTTCATGCGACGCTTCACCTTCGCCATTCAAATGCAATGTCTAACTGCAACCATTCAAGGTCAATGCCGAATCTTACCCATGTGCTGCCAATGCCCGACCTTCACTATTCAAGGTCAATGCTTAACCTCAACCATTTGAAGTAAATACATAACCTTAAGCATCCAATGTCAATGCTTAACCTTAACTACTTGAGATCAATGCCTAACCTTAACTACTCACCGAACCGTAATGCATGACCTTAATGATTGGAGAGCAACACTTAACAATAACCATTTGATTTTCAACCCTATTTGAAGTCAACGCCTGACCGTAACATCCAAAAATAGTCAAAAGAAAAAAAAAACTCATACAAAAGCAACAAACATGCAGACTAATGTGTTTCTCATTCCATTGGAATGTATTCAATGCACCTCTTTGAAGTTAGTCTCGCTTTAATTCCCTAAAAATAACTTATTCACGTACCTTTACTATGCTCTTCGATGCATGTTTCCTTTTGATCATGAACATGTCACTTGAATTTCCACTGCACTTGTGACAAACGCTTGGGCGTGATTTTTAGGAAGCTCTAAATTCAGCCTGTGCGAAAGCAAAGCTTTGAAACCTCCGAGATGGAATCATGTCAAGGTTCTCGTCCAGGAGCTGAAGATTTGACGAATTCATATCCGCAGCACAGCGGGCTCTTTTGGGCTGGAAAACACCAGGATTCAAACTAAGGGGGAGGTGATGAAGAACAGAATGACAACCTGAACCGAGCATCCGAATCCCTCTGTCTGCAGAGCTGGAAGAATCTGCTGGAGGGAAATCCATCCCTGTAGCTCTCCATCAATCAGGGCTCCATGGCACAGTGAACTAATGGAGGAAACTCCTGCGTGTGAGGCAGAGAGCACTCACCTAAAGCTTGTAAAGCCGCCTCGGAAGAGAACTTGGCAAAACATTTTACCGCGTGCTTTTAGGCCCAATTGACTTCACTGATAATCGACATCAAACTCTGTTTACAGGCCCGAGAGAGTGCGACTACATATTTGAAACGAGTCGCGTAAAAACCTCTTTTGGCTCCGGAGAGAGCTGAGTGAAATTCTATAAATTGCCTCAAGTGATGTCACTTGAGTCAGCGGAGGTTGGGGCTGAAGAGTCGGGTGGGTGGGGGGGGGGGCGACTTTCCTACATTTTACTGGACCTCTAATGCCCCGCATCTCTTGCTCGAGGCTAGTGGCTCGAGACTACGTTAGCTGCTACTAGAGTAGTCTATTGACTTGAGTTGCATTGTGGGTAATGGAGGCGCCAGGTTTCGACAGGAAAGAGGCGTTTGTGTTTATCGATGATGTTGTTCTGCAGCATTTATGTCATTTTTTTTGTGTTTGAACTGTCCGTCAGAAAGCTTTGTGCTGTTCAAACTGCGGATCTGAGAACCGAGTACCCTCAGCTGAGCCAGGAAACTGAGCCAGAGCTTGAAGGGGGTCCTCGAAGAGAACCCGCTCGAGAGTCGCCAAACTTTCAGACCGCGAGGAAGATTCACCTTTTAGCAGAACAATTACCTCGAGCACGCAGCCAAGTCGCAGCTGAAGTGGCTTCCGGACAAATACTCGCTGAATGTCGAGTGGCCCAGCCACAGCCCGGGGGTTTGGAGAGAGAGAGTCCTAGATCACATAGTGCAGCGACGTTCAGTCAGCATTCAGTCCGGGAAACGTTAGCTAAAGGACGGGTTTTTTTCAAGAGCAAAAAATCTGATTATACAGGATGAGATTATATTCAACGCTAATTTAGTCATTTTCTTTTACACATCAAACAATATCAGTCCTTGAAATCTCCCACAATAATCTCCATGCGAAGCGTCTCCTGTGTGGCCTCGGCTCCGAGGTTGTTGTTGCTTTTTTTTTTATTCCAGCTGTAGTCCAACTTTGCTCCTCAGAAATAAATTAATGACAAAATCCCAAGAGGGAGCTTCTGAAAATAAAAAAATAAAATCAGGAGGAAGAAGAGGCAAGGTTTTCAGCTTCTCAAAGCAGCAGCTTTTGACAGCTCCAGATGAGGCCGGCCTCTCCTTTTCTCTCACCCCTACTATTCATCCCCCTTATTGGGCTTTTCTCTCTGATCTGTCTCTTTTTTTTTTTTTTTTGCCATCTCTTTTCTTCCCTCCGCAGCGCAAATGACCCTGGAGGGTTGGCAGGCTGCGAGCAGAAGCTAGTCAATCAAGATTTGAGAAGAGAGATGGGGAGGTGGGGGTCGAGGGCGGCGGGGGGAAGAGAGAGGTTGGGGGACGGGGTTGGGGTGGGGGGGAGACGATCCAAGACATCATGCCGGATTTCAGAGGGCGTGTGCGCGCTGCCCGCACATGCGCGCGGGCACGCGCGTGCGCTCCAGCGGGGGGTTGTCAGCACAGGTTGGCCTGACACAGGAGTCAGTTTCAGAGGTTGCCTCGGAAATGAGGCGGAAACGATTCCGCTAACTCCGTTCTTAAGACAGACAGGGAAAGTGACTTTGGGGAGTTAACAACCACTCTCACAAAGGACAGGCTGAGCTGAAGTTAAGAAAGAATGTTTTATTTATATATATATATGGAGTTTGTTGCTTTTTTTTCTTCTTCCTTCCTATGACAGTCAGGAGGAATGACCTAGACTTGGGATAGAGAATTTGCAATTACCTCTGGAGCATGACGTTTATCTCATTTCGACACCTTGCCTGCATTAAACATCCCAGAGACAAAGCACATTTAAAATGCATGCTGGTCTGCCGCCTACCTGGAGTTCAGGGGGGGTGGTGTTGCACAGCGGGCGGTTCGCAGCGAGTGCGGGGGAAATGCAGCTGGTGCGGTTTTGAAGCGCTTTCTGCCCGTTAGCTTGATGTCTCACCTTTTATGAATGCGCTTCCCGATCAGGCCCCGTCTGTAGTCTTCTTTTACATTTTTTTCTCATCTGCCATCGTCACGTTATTCACACGGCTGCTCTGAATGAAAGGTTAGATCCACCTGAGGTCCGGAGAATGTCACTGGAGCCGACGGGGCATCCGTCTTCAAGTTAATGAACTTCGGGGGGAAGAAATCTGGGTTTACTCCGCGGAAGTGAAAGAGGCCGAATCGGAATATGATTAAAAGCTAATTAAACACACCATTAAATCGGCAATGAATGTGGTTGCCTGTAGTCTGCAATGAGGTCCATGTATCACGCCCAGACGGGGCGCGCTTCATTTGTCACCGCTCTGTGGCTCCGGTGTGGTGTCAGCATTCGCACAAACTGTTTTTTTTTTTGGTCTGTTGATCCACTTTCAGAAGACTGATACATGTTTATTTTTGATTTTTTAAAAATCTTTCTCTTCCCCCTCGATGCATCACGAAGACAATCAGTTTAACCAAGTTTGTTACATCTCCGCATGTGCTGAGGTATGTCTTTGTCCGTATTGTGCTTCCCTGGAGGATTTTCGATGATCAGCCGCTTTATGAAAGTATAAATCGATCCCTCCCTGGAAAGAATCAAATAAAACCCGGCCTTTATCGGTTTACATGAATTGCAATCATCTGTAACCTCCGTGTTCAGAGTATAATTTCTACCTGCTTCTCTCGCACATCCACCCAGGGAGTTTTAGTAACTACCTTTAGTAACTATCTTTACGATGTACTGTCTTTTCTTTTTTTATTGTTTTTATTGTTACAAAATACTGAGTGATGAAAATGGATCTTTAAACTTGCCGTATGTTCATCTTAATGACCAAAAGTAACCAAACTAGTGCAATGAAATTAATAATTTACATACAGGCTTCTTTTTTTTTAAGGGTCAGTGCAGTTTTTTTTTACATAAGTACTGTTTCCATGATAATAATTTGGTCGTGCTATTACTTTGGATGTCAAGGGCTGCCAGCGGGGATTCAGCTGATCCAAACTGCCAGTAGAAAAATCCGTTTTTTCTGACACGCAATTTGAATTTTTGTTGCAGACGCCATATGGCAATAATATCCTTTCCCTTTTTTGAAATGCCGCCCACAGTACTGTTATAATTAATAATGTTTTGTACCTGTAAATGTTCGGCGGCGAGACGTCAGTCAAACCCGTGTGGGTGGTGCTCCGGCAAGTTATGCTGACCATCATCTAATCTTCTCATCACCACGAAGTTCCCATCCACACACACACACACACACACACACACACACACACACAGAGCCATCTGTCACAATGCGACACTCAAACCGCTGAGAGGCGAGCCCTGTCTTTTACGCAGTGAAGCGACGCGAGCGAGCGAAGATACACAGAGGAGTGTTGCTCGTTCTCGATAAAGATATCAGGAGGCACGGATGAATCTATTCTCTCTCTAAATTACAAATGTGTGCACTAACTTGCTCATACCGGTTCGAAAAATGCTAATGTCTCCAGGTTTCGCTCGGCGCTTGCAAAGTAATAGCTTCCTGTGTCCCAGACGCACAATGAGACGCTATGAATATAGTTTAGTTTCTACCTTTTCTTTCTTTTTTTCTTCTGAATTACAAAACTTAAGGTATCTATTGTTTTGACATCCCTTTTTCCATTTTGCTTTATGAACTTTTGACGTAAAGACAATGCACTTGTGAGAAAATTCAAGGGCACAAATTGGTGGGAAAAAAAAAGAGCCTTTAAACGTAGATTATCAAAAGAAAGCTGACAATCTAACTGCTAACACACGCGCGCGCACACACAATGACCATGCCAACGCGCTGAAGTTAAGCCGGGGTAATGTTTACCCAGTGGCGTGTCGGTGCACGGCAGTCGCAATTGCTTTTCGACACATTACCTGCAATGACATGACGTTTGCATCAAATGCAGAGCCGGCCATCCCTGACGGCAAACACATTTCCACGCCATCAGCCGCCGCCGATCTTGTCTGACGGACGTGATGGACGACCTTTGTCCACCGCGACTCCACGGAGACATCAGACACAGCTCCATTCCCGGCCGCGAGGCAGACGGCGTGACTCCCGACGTCGACGCCCTGGACCCCCGTGTCCTGAAATCGTTTTTTTTTCATCAGTTCGGATGGAAGTTTGAACGCCTCCTTGTATTGTTTGTGCTCGGCAACTCGACAACAACAAAAATGTTTCCATCGGAGCCCTTTGTATGTGAACTAGATGCAATTAGAAGGATCTTTTGATCTGGACTCTTTGCGGAAGGGTTTACAGCGACGCCTCCACTCATTAGTGTGCTGCAGCATCCTTCGCCGTACACCATGTGTACCGTCCGCTTATCGAGCCCTGCCATTTTGGCGGTCCCCGTGGGGAAAGAAAGTTCACACGCATCATAATTTCAAAAAGCAGAGATCACCCACGAGCGTGTATAATTACCCTTCGCACCACTGTTAAGCATTTGGAGGCCTATTCTTGAAATACCATCCATTCTTTTGTTCTATATTGGAAAATATGCATAATGTATAAGGCCGGCTAAAGCTAATTAACTGCAATGATGGCCTTTTACAGAATGTATGAATAAAATCAATAATAATGCTAAATCTTTACTTACATATTCTGTTCATATGCAAGGTGAATGTTATGAGCTGCTGTTTTTTTTTTTTTTTCCCGTTTTTTTTTTTCGGTGTGGCTCAGAGGATTCTTTTCGCACGTCACTGAATAACAAGTACTCGATTGTATTCGGAGGTTGGTTTTTTTTTTCACCCCCCCTGCAGTTTTTACAGTAAAAAAAAAAACGAGGAAATCTAAAACTACAAAGATTATTTAGTTCCTCAAACAAATCATGTTGGCGTCGGCGTGACGCTTGAAACACTTCTCATAACCCACCCTGAAAGATAATGACCTGCACACACCCCTCTGTCAAGCGGAATAAAAGTACTGCTTCATCAGCCGGTTCTTTTTATTATCCGTTTTTTGGCATCGAGGCGTGTTTACAAGACAGCTCCTTATTGTATTTCCTGATCTTATCCTGCGCCTCCGCTTTCATTTCCGTCTTAGCGCCTTTCATTCAGACGCGGCGGCGGCGGCGGCGGCGCCTCTCTTTGCCGAGCCTCGTCAAAAGTCCAGCGCTAAATATGCAGTGACCTCGAAGGTGCTCTTCACACCCCCGCCTCCTCCACCCGTCTCTCCATCGCCACCTCTCGCTCACTGGTTCCACCCATCTTCTCCTTTTCCCCTCGCCCTCTCTCTCTCTCTCCCTCTCTCTCTCTCTCTCTCTCTCTCTCTCTCGAAGGCTCAAGAGCAACCGGTGCTCTCCGAGGAAATACATGCCCTGCCAGAGAATTCATTGAATTTGTTGTACAATTGATCCCTGGGAGGGAACGGCGGAGTTGAAGAGCGGCGGAGGGATGGAGGGATGGAGGGATGGAGGGATGGAAGGGTCAGGTGAACAGGGAGGGAGGGTTAATGTGAGGGGCCCGGCGACTGCATCGGGGGAGTCTGATTGAAAACAACACGGCAAAGTCTCAATTGGAAGTGATCCAGTTCACGTGTGCTCCCTTTGCCTGGCTCCTAACGCGGTGGAGTGGGTGAAACGTGAGACGGCAACATTAGAGGCAGCCTTGTTTTTTCTTCCTGCGTGAATTGTTCTCATCTCAGACTGAAATTTGTAATAATCCATAATGATTGAAGGCACAATCCAGAAAGGAATGAACACAAACTGGCAGCGAATCATCTGAATCTGATCCGTGTGTTGGTGGTAATCTGAAATGGGTTCCGCTGGTGGAGTGAAATGCAGAGCTGAACAATTATCGTTGATGATACTCCTGATCGAGCACGTAACCCCCTCGGGAGTGGTCATGGCAACCAGGCTGGAAACCACATGGGTTTGATTGGACGCCATGTACAGAGACCTTGGACATAAGGAAGTAGTACTGGCCTGACATTGCAGGTTGTTAAATCTTTGAGACGTGGTAATTTACACATGCGGGTGAGTCGGGCAACATGCTGGGTCTTCGACAGTGTTGCTCTGGAAGTCAGCGCCACTGGGATGTTGTCAGCAAATCATGATTATTGGCCTTTATGACCGTTCATCTAATCTTTTGACTACTTATACCAAAGGTTTTGCTGCTTTGGCAACTCCTCTGGTGGCTAAAGAAATTGGGCAGTATCGATGTCTAGGAGAAAATTATCCTATTTATCTTTTTACTTATGCCCTCAGGAAACATTATCATTGTTAATCTCTAGTTGCTAGTCTTAATTTATGGTCCAATTTGGAGTTTAATTGACAATAAATCCGGGTGTACTTTCGGGCGGGGCAACCTTGTAATTGACAAGTCGCAACCATGTTGTCTGTGTGTGCTGCCTTCGAACTTTAACCCTTTAACAGTGTCTGTGTGTGCTGCTAATTGATAGTACAACCCACCCATCACACACAAACTCATTCCCCCCCCCCCCCCCCCCCCACACACACACACACACGGAGATGCTGTGTTATAACAGTGTTCAACACATCTAACCACATAAATTGAAAGCATCATATTCGGGTGCCTCTGACAGGACTTTTGATGGAGTTTCAGTAGAATAGCACGCTAATGGCGTCCACATCGATTTGATCATTATGGAGAATGAAAGGGATTATCCACCTGCTCCACTTTGAGTCGAAGAAAAAATGGGACCACCAATTTGAATCTGCACGGCTTGTATTTATTTTAAGGTCCAACGGTGGCATCAAAAGGTGTGGATTGGTGCTTGTCTCCTCGTGAGGAGACACAAGAAAGCCAATCATATTACAGCACAAAGCGTAATGATGGCAGCCGAGGGGCAATTTATACAAACACAGGTTTTTTTCAATGCTGCACCCGTCTTGGTTGTCAAATTAGTTTTTTTTTTTCCAATGCTTTATCTGTGTTTTTTGTAATGCTCCCATACAGTGTACAGAGGGATGATTCACCGACATTATTCATACGTTACAACGCTTTTATCATTTTAATACAAAAGAAGTGCTTTGAAAGGATGCTCAGCCTCCGAAAGGCTATTATTTATTTCCACTTTTTTTGATCATTCCCTGTTCTGATATTCTTTTGCGGGGAACAAAAAAACATTGTTTTAAGTCACGTTTTAAAGAAACACCACAACAACAACAACAACAACAAAAGCGTATCAGGGCGGATGATCCGTCCCAATAAGAGGAGAAGAAGTAGACTCCAAAGATCCAATTGTAAGACTTCCTCAGCAGTGTGAGTTCGGAGGATAAACCAGCGGCTAGCTGCCGCTCTTCAAGGTCAAGACACAGAGGTGGGAAGTAAACCCAAAAGTTAGGCCATGTTTTATCATGAAAATGTTTGTTTTTTCTCCCTAATTGGGATTTCCCTAAATTGCCTCTGCTTACCTTGCTTCACCTGTATCCTAAAAGGTGCCGGCAGCTTTTCCAAGAGACGGGTGGAGATCGTTCTATGTTTTTTGGGGGGGGCTCTGTCGAGTAAAAAATACAGCAGGGCTCACGAGCCCGGTCGCTTGGAGTACACACGAGCTGATTCCCCACTGTTTCTCGCCCTCTGACGAGTACTCGTAGCACTTTTGAAGTGCTTCACACACACACACCCCTGGCCATCTGCAGGAGACTGATCTCCAGACAGTGAAAAGACGTGCGAGACCGAGCACCTTCGCCGCGCGTCGCGACGCGTGAACGCGCTCTTCGCGCATCTTAACGCATCTTTACGCCTCTTTACGCCGCTTCGCTTCCTCGGAGCCGAGTTAAAAAAAAAAAAGTGTTTGCGTCGTACCTGCAGGCGAACAGTGCGCGCAGCACATTCAGTACATTAGAAACGCCGGTGGAACTTGCAGTCCATTATAGGAGCAATCGGGATAATAATCCAATTGTGCGCCTTTGATTTTCAACTTAGAAAAGTTCCCCAATTGCCTGAAATGACTTTTAATTGACTCCTTGCTCGTGAAAATATACACCGATCCTCCGGTTTGAGTTTCACTCCCAGTCGGCCTCGCTACAATTTAGCCTCGTTTCCCCGACTCAGAAGAAATATTACCATCATTACACAGATGACTATTCCCTCCACTCCTCAGACTCGAATGCTCCGAAAATCCCCAAATCTCCACCTGGAAAATGCACTTCCACGGTGCTGCGAGCTATACGCCCCGAGCTACAATCCATCGGGGCAATAATTCCATTACTATACAGAGCATAGCATATAAGGGCATCGATTCTGCCTCAAAACACACTGACTCGCCGGATTGAAATGTGCCTTCAGTCTGCATTACTTCCGCAGCGTTCGTCTCCAAGGATGGGCAGACACACACTTGCGCGCACACACACACATACACACACCTGGAGGAAACTGCTATCTGAGTTCTGTTCCTTAATTGTTGTTTTCAGCTCTAAATAATTGAAAAGCGTACAATAAGAGGAGCTGAACTTCTTGTAACGGCAATTATGCATCGACGTGTCGTTTCGCGACGCGTTATCGGCCGCCGGGCTTCTTTTTTTTTTCGCGCCGCCGCCGCGTCGCAAACTTACACGAGCGAGAAACCGCCGGCGTCGATCCTTTGAGATCGATCGTCGGCTCTCGGACACAAAACAGTCTGATGAGAGGGGGGGAGAAAAGAAGAAAATCACTTTGAAGCCGGAGGAAAAAAGTTGCGCCGTCGCGAGCGTGGCGCGAAAGAGTCATTCAAGGGAACGGCGTAGTGTGCAAAAGAAGGCCCCGTAATAGCATAAGTGCTGTTATTTCAACCGCGGCTATTTAAAGACGAGCAACTGCACCAGGTGGTATTTTGTTGAGGGAACATTTTTCTCACCTGAGCGTTAAAGCCGTTGGGTTGGTGGTGAAGTTTGAACACCAACGGTGATCTTGTTAGCGCAAAAAAAGTGAAACGCTGCTTGCGACAGAAGTCTGCTTTGTCATTGCTCTTCCAGGTGTTGCCACAGTATCAGTTGACCGCGTACGATTACCGCACCTCGAGGTAATGTTTTGAAAACGGGAAAAAAAACCACTGCTGGTACGAGCGCCAAAGTTATCGTGTCGGATGTGGAACCCAGGTACAGGGGGCGTGCCTTAAATGTGGGATGATTTGGTTGAGGGACGGTGGGGATCTGCGGCGTTACGTAAATCTACACCTTGGGCGACGTCTTTATGTGAGAAAAGAGGTAGGTGGAGGAAGCGAACGCTTCGCGAGCTGTTGCGCGCGGGGACGGTGGGGAAATGACCCCGCAGGCATCTTGTTTGCATTTGTCTTGCGTGGCCGTTGTTTGTGAATGTCAGGCGGCGGCGGCGGCGGCGGCGGCTTCCAGCTCTATGTGCTACAGAGAGGGTTGAAGCTCAGTACTACTGCTGAGACACACATATGTGTGTGTGTGTGTGTGCGTGGTACGACACACACAGACGGTTGCAGTTCCTCTCTGTTGCAGAGGGTTGGAGAGCAGCTTCCCGCTATCACCCAACGCCGCAGTCTGGAAAAAAGCTCCATTAGAGTGTGTGTGTCACTCTCTGCTGGCCGGCGGCAGGAACTGCACCCGCTCTGCTCCTCTTTATTGACCCACATTGTCTCGTCCCTGATCCTAGCGTCACACATCTGAGCCTATTTCTTCTCGTTGTTGCTGGTGGAATTCATCACATTGTTTTGTGTCTTTACTTTTATCAGAAACATCCTTTGGGAGATCGTCGCGTGTCACGGTAGGAAAGGAAAGTCCTTTACATCGATGCGGTCTGCACGTGCCCCCAAAATCATGACAATCCAACATGGAAGTGACACGTTCGGACGACGTCAAACGCGTGAGTTCGCAGGAGACGAGGGCAAAAAAAGTTCCTGCGCGGCGGTAATTCAGAACAGGTATCTGCGCCGTGGTAATCCAGGATTAGCTGGCCAGCTGTGCGCCGACTCCACACGGGTCAATCAGTGAACCTCGGCAAAATGAGGAATCAATCGGAAAACATAGCGGATTAAGTGCAATGTATTCACATTACAAGAAGATCCCGGCTCCAGGGAACCGCCGTCTCGTTTAGAATTCGGGCGGGTGTGAAAGTTTTAGGCCTCATTCACATGTACAGTGCAAGATAAGTCCATATACTCGTGGCATGGACCGGTGCGTCAACCACAGGACCGCACTGTGATTCTGTGCCAGTGGGGGAAAAAAAATGAAAAAAATACAAGGACCAGCGGGTTTTGAGCGTATCCCTGTCACCCCTCATCTACTCCAGGCTCCACCACGGTTCAGCACATCCAGTGTGTAGAGAGGTATGTAATTGAATGTTACCCATACCTTTCAGTCTCACTGGCATCCCTTCTGCAGGGAAACTCTATCAAACACCACGCTCCCAAACAGCCTCCTCGGGTTTAAAAGGCATCCAATCTGATGGTTTACATGGTCGCTATGTTCACTTTTTGTGTGTGTGTGTGACATCGAGACAATGTATTCCACGTGATCATAAGTCTTTTTCTAGACTAGTTTGACGAGGGTCACCCGGCCTCCATTACTTTGCCGCACACTGGATCATGGAAGCTACTGTACGGATGATAGAAATGATTGACAGTTATCCCGACCTGTGACCTTTTACCTGATTGCTTTAAGTCCAATAAGGTCTTTTTTTTTAAGTGATGTATATGTTTTTGGAAAAGGTGTCATAGCCCAATCCTCTCTCCGTCTTGTGACACCAACGAGGAGGGTTTCTGCTCAGCTCCCTGCTCTTTCAGATGTTTAATGGTGACAATGAGCCAAGAAAATCCTGGATTTTCCACATATAATAAAATAAACGAGGTGAAGGTGTTTGATACGTGTCAACCTCGCTAAGGATCGCAATTGTCATTCCCTTCCCCGTCTCACCTTGCGGCTGAGGGCCGTTTATTTAACTCCAGTCTATTATTACAAAAGGGGCGTACTTGCAAGAGGACATGTTGTACTATCAAAATACATGTTTCAGCAACAAAAAAAACTTCAAAAAAGACCTTCATTCTCCACCATTGTGTTATTTTTGTTGTCGTTATTGCAAAAGAAAATCAGATGAAGGGCAGTGTCTACTTCATGCGTGGCGATGTTGAGAAAACAACCTTTATTTTGATGTTGTGGCCATATTTTCCCGTGATTGACAGCTGCGACCGCGAAGGGAAGCGACAGCTTGCGCAGGAAAGTGTGAGAGCTGGATCTGAGCTTTTGGCGTGACGCGCTAATATCCACACTTTGAGGGGGAATTCTTCACCCTCCCTCAGAAGCGCGAGCTGCGGATTTCTTCCGGCTTAGCGGGATTGCGTCATCGAGGCTTAATTGTGCGCGGAGCGAATCTCGACGGGTTGGGAGGGAAAACTAGAGCCTGAAGGGGAAAAACGAAGTAGCCCAAACATAGTTATTCCTTGCATAAATAACACACCTGCCACCACTGAGAGTGTAAGCACCGTTAACTTGAGAGGAGGAGGGGGGGGGTTATAGTCAGTATTTCACCGACTGCCCCAGCACAAACAATGGCCGCTGTTTGGCTTTTGTTCATTTTAGTGGCACATGAACTGGCTCTTCTGTGCATATTTGTCAGGCGAGCGGAACCACTTGCTTCCTGCAGGCAGACGTGACAGGAGTTTACTCGTCACAGTCAGGTACACACTCGCGCTCAAGTGTGGCTCGAGCAAGGAGAGAGAAATGCTGCCCCTTGACAACAAATAATCACAGCTATCTTCCGGGGGGGAGGGAAGGGAGGGGGAAGACACAGACCCCCCCCACCCTCCCGTTTTCCCCTTTCCAATGTCCCTCAAACCCCCCGGATTTGCCGGATGTGGAAACAATTTGCCGCAGACTGTTTCCCCCGTAATAAGTCTGTCAGCCACGTTGAATTCAGCCGAGTCATAGATGATGGATTTTTGTAAAGGAGGGGGCTGGGCTGGGGGGGGGGGGGGGGGGGTACGTGTCCGTTGTGTGTCTGTGTGTGCGCGCTATCAGCGCATGTCGTAAACAGCTGTGACGTCTTTGGAGTTACTTCGGTGCAAGTCAGCAAGATGGAGGAGACAGCGTATCACCTTGGATCTGCACACACACACACACACACACACACACACACACACAAGGATGCAAGGATATGCGCACATCAGGCAAAGCGAAATCAAACTCTCGCTCAGACCGGATATGAACACGATTCAAGGAGTCACCCGGGAGTGTCATTTCTAAGTATCTCCAGTGGGACTCGCCTCAGGTAATCCATAAGCAATTATTCTGGGGAGACAACAGACAGGCCTGTCATATCCGTTCTCCTCTGTGCAAATGCACTCAGGCAAGAACAAACGCTGCACACACACACGCACACGCACACACACATACATTTGAACAGCCATATACAAATGTGCATCTTCCTCTCACCTTGCTTTCCTCCCTCTCTCCCTCCTCTCTGACTCACACGCCACTACACCTAATCCCACACATGCTCTCTTTGCTCTTCTTATTCACACAAACTCCCCGAATTTCATGTTTTCTCTCGTCTCACATTCGGCCTCTCCCTCTCATCCTCTCCCTCCGTCCTTCACACGTGCACGTACGCGCTGTAGGAGTTGCATTCTCAGGCCTGTTCAGGTCCGTCCACATTCATTCATTCTTCAGCAACTATACGGGTGCACGCCACGGATTTGACACGTGCGCTTTATGTCCCGTCCTGTAGTCTGTCTTGACTTGGCACTTGGCTTATGACTTGACTTGGACCTCGACTTAAGACGTGTCTTCTTAACATGTGACTGGAATTGAGACTTGACTTGGGACTTGTCTGCCTTGATTTGGGACTTGACTTGGGACTTTTCTATCTTGATTTAGGGCTTGACTTTGGTCTTGATTTGGGCCTTGACTGTCTTGACTTAGGTCATGACTTGGGACTTGTCTGTCTTGGGTCTTGACTTGGGACTTCTTTGTCTTGATTTGGGACTTGTCTGTCTGGCCTTGGGACTTGAGTCTTACCCATGACGTGCATAGCGATGACTTGGTCCCGCCTCTCCTGGTGGGTGTTTTCTCCTCCTTATCCCTTGTAGTAGAGGAGGAGCATGTGGCAGCTCATTAGAGAGCATTCTGGTTGCAATGTGTTCTCCAAGTAGCACCTCAAACACCTCGCATTAGCATGCATTTTGTTCACGTCAGGATAAGATATTCAGACGCAGATCACAGGATAACACCATGTGTAAATGGAGTCAATCATTTTTTTGTCTTGCGTCAAGCCTCTCATTAGCATTTTGTGAGGAATAATGTGCACTAATTGGATTATTAACACTGGAATACTGTCAGCTGCACAGACAGTAAACCTGCTGCAAAAAAAGAATGATGTTGTTAATGCTAGTTGACTGTAATCTAAAAATATTAATCCTACACCGAGGAACAAACTAAATCTGCTCACGTCTCAGATACGCTGTCACTCGAAAGGTCTAAAACCTCAATTTGTTTCTCTCGGATACAGAAAGTACAAGAAGACTCGAACACATACACACAGGCGACGCACAGGCATGTTTGTTCTTCCACCTTGTCGGGTCAGAGACGCTCTCTTGTACTTCCCTCGTAAAAGTGAAATGCGATGTGACGCTGGTACAAGCGGCGCTCCCCTGAATGTTTAAAACGGACATGAAGCGCGACCAAGTCCTTCGACGACTTGCGCCGCACACTGGCCCGTGCGCCCTGCTCTCAGTTTGGACTTCGCCGAGGGAGAAATGAGCAGAAACGGCTCAAACACCGAGCTAACACCCGTGTGTGCTACCTTTTAATTCACGCCTTTATCGTTTCTCGTCGCTTGGTTGCTCCCCTCTCTTGTCTCCCTTATATATATATATATTTTTTCCAATTACTTGAGTGCACAAAAGCCCTCGCCTATTTGGAGTGCAATGAATTATCGTCTCTTAATTAGGCGGCGAGGCAGTAAAAGCATGTCCGTCCAAGTTTGTTTCAACCTGACTGAAGATTTTATGATTGAGAGGCGCAAACTAATTGGATTCCTGACTGGCTGTCTGGATAAAATTGCTCGACTATCGAAGAGGGATGGAGCGAGTGATTGAGAAGGTCGGCGGAGAAAATGCAGCACGTTTGGGTGAAATTTAACCTCTTGAGCCCCTCGAAGGAGAGAGCCCTTCGAGGTCTGTTCAAGTAGTCATATGAACCCCGAATGAGTTCTAATACTTGTGATTTTTTTTATTTTTTAAGTTGTAACACCCCTCTTTGTAAAGATATGACCTGAAGAATCAAAATCTGCAAGAATAATCACAATAAAACAAAGCCGTGGCCTGTTGCCATTGGATTAAAATTTGCAAAGAATGAAAGAGGCGAGCCAAGGAAGTCAAGAAAGATACAGGTGCACATGACAATACATCCTCGCTGAATTTCCCCCCCAAAAAATCCATCATGAGTAAAGGGATCGTTCATGCCTGTGCGTTTTAACTGCGCCCCGGGCCTTCTGCGATCAATAAACTAAATAGTTCATCACAAAAGCCTCTGGTGCCTCGTCTGGTGCAACAGATTAGAATGCAAGGCCGGAGCATCCGTAGCAAGAGTCTGATTAACATCAAACGCAATAAAGGAGAAATGACGGGGTCTCATTCCCCGAACCAAACACACACCCAAAAAAAAAAATGCTATCTCAATTTTCTAAATAGGTTCTGGCACGGAGAGGGTATGCTGTCGCGTTATTTGGGAGGTCGCGAGAGGTAAGGGGAGTCCTGATAAGAAGCCGCGCCAGACCTCATTCTCATTAACGACCCCGTATCTGTCCGCTCTCCTCTTTCGGTGGGTGGTGAGCTCAGCTCGTGTGGGAGCTAAGGATAAGCTTGCGGGGTTGCTTCTCTTTTTTTTTCCTTCTTTTTCTTTGCAAAGCAGCTCCAGCGTTGCCGCAAAGTCACGGGCTTCGTACCTAAAAGAGAAGGATGAATCCGTTGAGTTGCATTGATCGCCAGCGAGGCTTAGCTGGCGAGGAGAGAGCCGGTACAAACGGGGCAACAATAGGATGCCCGCTTCCTCACAAATCCCCCAGCAGCTAGCCTGCGATTAGCACAGACTGTGTGAGGGCTAATTGCAGGCTAAAGACGTGGGATTTTAGCTCTCCCCTCAGCTCGCTTTCAACATCCTGAGACCAAAGCCAGGATAGTAATCTCCGGGGGGATTTTCCTGAGTTCAGCAGCAGTTAGGGCTATCCAGACAGCCTTTGGACCCCTGTGGCTACTCCGCCTCATCCCAGGAAAGGCCCCGACTGCAGCGGCCAGACCCAGATGTACTTATAAGCCAAGTGAGGAGGGCCACTCCTGGATTGAAGCCTGGGAGCGCCAGACGGAAGGCCATAACAGCGCTCTATTTCCACCTTCTCTGCTCAACGTTGATCTGAAACTCTCGAGCCACATTGGCTGAGAACGTTCCCTTCATAATGGCCTTTTTTTTTTACCCTCACGATAGGAATTGAGTATGCTGCGCATGCTGGCAGTTTCTTCCAGGCGTACATGCTGCATTCTTAGAAAACCACCCTTTAGGAATGAAAAAAAACAAAATGAGGAAAAAATACCCACAAACCTGATTACATATTGATCTTTTGAAAACACTCGTGAAGCATTACGGCCGCAGCCGAGCCGCGCATCGCGTTCCCGGCCCAGACTAAAAAGGACACGACGACGGTCTCTATTACTGCGGCGGCCTGTGACTAACGGTCTCCCAACCAAATGGAGGATTCAAAAGATAGTGGCTTGAAGGAGTCGGGAGAATGCGTGATTGAAGCCCAAATGAGTTCCTGACACTTGACTCTGGCATTTCATTCTTGCACTTTTCTCCATTTCAGCATGATAAAGTTGAAATCTGTATTCATCAGGAGATAAGATATGATGCGATAACTGGACATGATTCTCTTTTCTTTTGTTTTCTAAAGCCAGACAGACGCCTCAGCAATATTGTAATCCAGTGGCGTAGATTATAACGGATACCAATCTATTGATCTGTCTGGTTCAGAGGCCTCTTTCTTTGACAAAAGCACACACACCAGGTCCATGCAGAGGGAAGTTCAATGGTCATTATTTTGCCACTTCCTGTCCATTACACAACGGCAACTCTGTGGGGCACTTGTGTGCTTGTCTGAATCCTAACAGCGACACCTGCTGGACATTTAGAGGACAGGATTAAATATGAGACAGACGAGCTTTGCATGGCCACCAGCCACAGACGCGTGTGAAGAGTTGGTTACAGAAGGATCGATAATGCTGACTAAGCAAATGTGGCTGTGGAGGCTATTGTGCACAGCTGTGTGGCGTCTGCTCTGGGGATGTTTTACTCTGATAGTACTGCTGTCATGTGCAATAGAAGCCCACTACTCCCACCATGTTATGAGCTAAAAGGAGCTTTTTGTCTTTTCACATGTTTCTGTGAGACCATGCTCTCTTCTGTTCTGTTTCACCGCCGTGTTTCTCTCAAAGACTGTCTGCACTGCCAAAATCCATTAAAAAAAAGACCTTAAGTCCACCCCGGTTCCTGGTTAAAAAAGAAAAACCTGTGTTGGTGAATCCTGAGCCGTGTGTCTTGTTTGTTATCTGTGAAACAGAATCCTGGAGAAACGTGTCGGACCAAATATCTAGGAATTAGGATGCGCCCATGAGGAATAATCCACCTTGTTTCAAGTTTTTGCAGAATAGCTGTCGGCACTACAGACCGTGCTGAGATGGAACAAGTGCAATGTGCAATGTACAGGGTCTCAACTCCAAGACGACATTTCTGGATTGGACTGTTTCAGGTAAGAAGTGAAAGTTTCTCTTTAGTTTGTGCCTCTGATGTGTTTACAATGAACTCACAGAGCTAAACATGTGTTCTTGAATTGTGTTACTATTCTCTCTGAAGCACATAGAAACATCCCACTGAGCTGAATACTATACAACGATGTACTTCTACCTCAGAGTAACATGTTGTAATACTGTATTATTATATGTGTGTGTGTGTGTGTGTGTGTGTGTGTGGCAATCTGTGCAGTTTTCTCCCCTGTGTGTTTGCGAGCTGCAGTCACTGTGGAGTCCATTATGCTGCACATCTGCTTTGCTGATGCTTTATTCTGCCGTTGATTCCATAAGTGTCATCTTTAATTCATCTGGCATAAGGATACTTGTTGCACCCGCCGCGGTGTCTATTGCTCATTCTGTCTGTCATTTTCGTTTCACGGCAATTGCATGCGCCGGCTGCAAATATCTGTTACTGTAGGTTTGGGCCTGGGCGCCGTGCTGCGACGCTGCTCCTCTAGTGGAGGAGCCAGAACTGTTCGCCAAACTGAGACAATTGATTTGCCGGCTGGAAAAAAGGAACCGATAAAACTTCTTGTTCTCGACTCTGACCTAAATTGCTCAACCCACAACAACAGAACGACAAAATCTGCCTCCTGCCGTGTTTAACAATCTCGTGGAGCCTTCAAGGACTCAAACTTCAAACCTCCTCAGTTGGTTTTCACAGGACATGATTTACTTGTATCTATGTATTCTTTTGCTTGACGGTGACATTCTAGTCATTGTATTCCCGCTTGTGGTCGATAAGATTTTAATTTGAACAGGACGAGTTGCACCCAGCGACGTGACTAAGCTTTATTTAGTCTTTGTTGTTCCTGCGCTTCGAGGCTGTCCCATTTCCCAGACCCACTCCTGAGGGACTTTTCAACTATTGCTCTTCTGCTCAGGCTGCCATCGCCCATTTGCAGGGAAAGCAGTTAGCTTGTTGACCACACACACACACACATTTACTGCAGCCCAGGACCAAGAAGGCCTATATGCACCGCTTCCCCGAGGAGCACAGAGGTTGTTTCTTTTGGAGTGTCTCTCTCTCTCTCTGTACACTGTGGCATGGCGGTTAAACGTCCTCTGGGGACGGCAGAGCCTCCAGACTGCTCATACGAGTGCGGTTGCAGTGGCAAGCGGCAACATAGAACAGTAGGACAACGCTCGCCTGAAGGACAGTGAAGGGGTCTTGTGAAGGAAGGTCCGATACCCGAGGGTAAAAAAAAAAGAAGACTGACAGTTTATGCTTCTTTTTGAAGTATGTTCAAGCTCGCACCTCCCCCCCCCCCCCCCCCCCCCACACGGACAAATGTAAGGCCTGAGCTCTCTCCGCTGCTGGATCTTCACAGTTCTCAAGTGTGTGAATAGTGTGGCGCTGAGTCACCACGTACAACAACGCACAAGCTCAGCAAAGTCCTTCCCCTGGCAAAGGGGCAAAGGTTAATGTAATAGTTGGCCCTTCAACCTTTCGCGGTGCACTTTGGCCGCGCTCCGGGATCCCGAGACGCATTAAATGACTGTATTGATCGTGCGGAAATGCCACGGAAGGTTTTGCATGGGAACGCGGGGCGGGTTGAACTGCTGAACTTGGCGACAATTGGATTAAGTTGGTGGAAAAAAGGTAATTTATACGTTGTTTTTATTGAAGTACATGCAGTTGTTTGACAACCTGAAGGCATTCCTTCTAGCGGGCCAACAAGGAATTCATTATTTCATGTAGATGCAAAGTGTTCAGAACATAATTGCTCTCTACGGACTTCCTCGTATCCAGAAATGACACAATTCATGCTCGGCTGACTCCTCTTTAGAGAAGAGATGGCCTCGTATCGTGACTCGCGGCTTTCAGACATTCCATATGCAGCGGGGTGTAATTGTGCGGCGGACGTAACAACAATATTGTGTTTCATGCTTTCCAGTTTAGATGTATACGATGTAGCATTATCGAGGCAGTTATTCAATAGTAAATGTCTCGCACAGCGGCGGTTCAGAGAGCGGCGCTAAAGAGTGCTATCAGTGCTCCTGACAACAACAAAGAGACATCTACACATACTATCTCCACCTTATCTTCTATATTGCAGACAAATGCCTCCATTATTTGCAGATGGTGACCCGAAAATTGCCTTTGTGTCCTTTTATTGTTTGCTCGGCGGAGCGCCGGGTTAACCGATTTATTCTTTCGCTCGCTCCAGCCGCTGAACCGTGCCGGCAACACACGCGCTCAGCTAATAGGACACATATGGCCGGCGTCTGAGAGCGATCCCTCCTGGAAGAATCAGGAAAGGCCCCCCGAATGTCGGACTCAACCACTTCGTCTTCCTCAGGAAACGCATCGAGTCAAATGACCTGAGCAAGTTGTGGTCTGAACTTCGAGGGGACGTGAGCATCTTCCCTGGATGATGCTGGCGGTGTTACGAAGTGAAATCACAGATGAATCCAACTGAGCCCTGGCACTGCAGATCCACTACAGCTTTGTGCCGAAGCAGCTGTTCCCAACCCGTGGATCAATCCCAAAGTCGGGTGATCGGGTCGTGTGATCCATTGTTGATGTGAGATTATGGATTACAGAGGGGTTTGAATGTGAGATTGCTGATTCAGTGTCTGTCCTGAATATGACTTCATCACGCGGCAGTAGATTAAGAAGAGCATGTTCATGAGGGTCCTCCCGAGGGGAACCAGTAACTTTACACAGACCAAAATGCCAGAGTCTTGAATTTGCAACCGCTCGACTGTCCTCAAAATGTGATCTTTGTTTGTGCCCCTCCCTCCGTCTCGAAACTGCTGGCGGCATTTCACCCCGTCCTGCTTTTATGGGATCAACTCTTGACATTCTCACGCCGCCGTTTCGCCTCGCTGGATAAAGAATCGCACGCTTTCATGTGAAAAGGGACAAACGTTTATTTTTTGACCTTCTCATAGACTTATCTCAGACGACAGTGATGCGAGCGCACAAATCCTGTTTTCCATTTTATTTATTTTTTTGAAAAACGAGGAAAACAAAAACTGAAAATGTCCACAGAGACGGAAAGAATAACACCGTGGTCATCAAAGTTCAAACGGAAACATTAAATTAAGCACTACACAGTCATCGGATACAATGGAAACACACAGATCAATTAATTTGCCAAGGAAACACAGAATTAGAGAATGGATTTGTCGTCATACTTTTGAAGTGGACCAGGTACTGAAACAAAGCGACATGACACAACCAAATCTGTATTTACACTGAGGAGCGCCTTTTGTGCCACCGTTCAACAATATTACAGAGAGAACGATGTCGCATGACAGGATGTAGTGTGGACGATATCCCTTTGAGAGGTTGTGTCGCAAGGGTCGTGACCTTTTGAGTATCAATGGCTGAACCTCATCAATGCTGTTTTGTCCCTTTTGTTAAATAGCAAGTCAATGAGTGAAAAGTGATGTGCACCCTGTGACATCATCAAAGTGCTACAAGGAAAGTGATGCTGCATGATTGGATTTTTTTTTCCCCCCCCCCAAGACCTCAGTGTAAACATGACGCGTAAATATGAGTATTTTTTTTAATAATGGGAAGACACTCTTTGTTAAAAGCGGGTTAAGTATCGGCACACCGGAACAAATGTGTCCCGCTAAACAGCCATCAGTTGTGTAGAAAAGTGAGGAATCCCACGCTAATGTGCACTTTATCCCTCGGCTCCATGACACCTTGGGGCCACAACTGAAACACAACTCGCATAATATAATGCATGACATGGAATCCAAATGGCCGGCACAGAAAAGTGAATTCAACACAAAAGTCAAACAGAAAACATCACTTTTCTAATACGAACGCATGTTAATTGCACCGAACAATATATTTGAGGCTACAAAAGCATGAATAAAGTATGAGCAATGTACAATAACAAGATCTACATTTAAGGGGGTCCTGCACTTTAATATTGGCATAATTCTATATCATCTTTTTGAAAAATAATTCAGCATTTATTTTGTTAGTTGTTTGTTAAGACATCTGAACAGACAGCCATGGCTACTTTGGTTCCTTTTCCAATGAACGAGGGAAAGATAAAGGGGAGGTACGCCGTGAACTTACAAAATATACATCTAGAATTCTGCTCTTTCCAGCAACCATGATTGATTATCGTTGGGGTGTGTGTGTGTGTGTGTGTGTGTGTGTGTGTGTGTGTGTGTGTGTGCAGTGTTAGGTGGATGTGTGTACTTTCAGGGATTTTCAAAGTGCTATATCTGATAAGGTGGTGGAAAAAGGAGGGAAAAAAAAGGCGAAAATTAGAAATTGGTTTGTGGCTTGTTTCCCAGTTGCCACGGTACAAAAGCACCTATCGTGGCCCAAAGTGCCTTTAGAGTATGAATGTGTGGCTCCGATCTGTCCGTTTGTCCCGGTTTCTTCTGGATTGACTCCAGCTTACCGTCACCCGTCTCGAAAAAAGGTTTTATCTGGGACTCAAAGACGACACGAACCAGCAATAAAAATCATAGTACATCGTGACGGAAAATGAAGCTGGGTGAGAAAGCACAGCAGACGTCTCTTCTTCTTCTTTTTTCCCGCCAATTAAAGCTGCACGAGGTAATTCTGCTGCCTATTTCAGGTAAAAAAAAAAAAAAAACAGCAGATTTTGGATGGGACCCTCTTGTTGTTCTCCATCCAATGAAGATCACTTTCTCAAACCGTGCCCAGTGCAGCTTTAACACAATTAAGACCAGCTCGTGCTGATTTTAATCCCGTCCGTCTGGCGCTCTCAGTTGTCGGGCTCCAGTTCCTCCAGATGGTCAGGGATGGGGAGACCGGTGAGAATCGTCAGACACTTGTTCCACACGTTGAACACGGGACACACGGGCTGCCCGAAGGCCACGTGGAACGTGTGCAGGTGCTGGGAGCCCACGGCGTCGTAGAAGGTCACGTAGCCGGCGTCGTAGTCCAGCAGGACGCCGACGCGCCGCAGGTGGGGCGAGGGCTCGATGGCCAGCTCCTTGCTGTTGTGGCGGACCACCCAGGAGTTGTTGCAGCGGCACAGCACCCAGGAGGCCGAGTTCTTGCCGATCCACTCGTGCTTCGGGGCCGATTTGTAGGCTATACCCACGGCGTACCTGGGAGGAGATTGGAGACGGCGGTCAACCTGGAGGCTTTACCTTTAAACAGACTCCCGACGGGAGATTTCGCCGGTCAGTGAAACTGCAAACTCACCACGTGCTCCCTCCAATTAAAGCCTCCCAGTAGTGGCGGCCGCTGTCGATGTAGACGTTGCCCACCACGCCGTAGCTGCTCTGGCTGGTGAAGCGCTCCTGGCTGTGGCCTTTCTTGGACGTGGTTTCGTCCCGCTCCACCGTCAGGTTGTCGTGGGACACCTTCAGCTTCTTGTGGGCAGATTTGGGGTCCAGCTTGAACGGCTGGCCTGGTAGAGGAGAAAGAGGTTGAAATGCGTACGTACCACCGGGCACAACCCCACATCATCGAAACGGCTCATTTTTATATTCCATGAATTGATTGAGTTTTTCAGCCCCGGTAAGCGTTGCTTTTCACTCATGTTTCACGTACTGTTGGTCTTCAGAGTCCCCGGTTCGCTGCTCCGGCTCCCCGCTTGGTTAATGGCCTTGACGACAAAGATGTACTTGGTGCCGCTCTGCAGACCGTGCACTGTGTAGTGGTTCTGCTTGATGTTGGGAACAATCATCCAGCTCTCCAATGAGTTACACAGACCTGGGGAAAGAGGGAGCAACGATGCAGTCAGCTGATAATCTGAGAAATGCTCTTCCAGTTCACACCAGGTGTTTTATTCAAGAGGACAAACGTTTCTGCTGACACGTTCAGAAAATAAAACGCCTCAAATTCACTTCCAGGTTTCCAGAACAGGACAGCGCACTAAATGATTGCTTGCGAGTGAGCCTGTGGCGGTGGGAGCCGGTGAGAGGGCGTGAAAAGCCACGAGTGGAAACCATTCACACCTCGCCGGCTTCGTGGCTCTATCTGCTTGGTCTGTGTGTGTGTGTGTGTGTGTGTGTGTGTGTGGGGGTGTGTGTATTTACTCAATGCCACTACAGTACCGCAGCATCGCCTCCTCAGGCGTGCGCGTGGCACACTTTCCGTCCATGTCATCGCCTGAGGACTTTACACACAGGAAGGCACCGCTGCAGCTGCTCTTTGTTGGCCACCCAGAAGTGAAAATAATCTCTCAGGTCTCCTTTTGAATGTTTACAGAAGACGTGGTCACAACCTTTTCCCGAGGCCTAAAAGCTGACATAGAAGGCCTTTTGTTGGCAGAGCACTATCGACGTCGTTCATGGCAATGTTTTGTTGGGGGTAAAAACACTAGCCTGAAAAAAAAAAAAAGGAGTAGAATATTGCCTGGCTTGTGACTCGGACGCCAACAGCGATGCCTCCTGACTTTATCGGATGTGAAAACAGGGGAGGTGAGAAAAATCGGAGGAGACAGCGGTGTGAAAGGAAAGGAGGGAAATGCACGTCACGTTAGCGTGACGGCCGCCGGTTTTCAACCGCGCTCCGAAGCGGCGAGGTGATTTCAGAGGTACAACCTCGGAGAAGATGGAAAGTGAGATATGGGGCGGGGAGGGGGGGGGGGGGGGGGGGGGGGGGGGAGAAGGAAGGAACCTCTCAGCGTACGTAAGAACTTCCTCTTTTGACTGAGGGCTCGACGCCCAAAGTGAATCCTGCGCCGCGATGCGTGACAACGTCTGAGGGTGATCGCGGCACGAAGGCCACGAGGCTCCACTTCCATCCGTTAGCTCGGCTTTGAAAAAAAGCACTTCAACTCTCGGCTGCCTAAGGGGGAGCCGGCGGCCATCGGCAGTGCGGCGCGATTGTACTGGGGCAGGTCGCATTATTCAGGGAGCAGGTTCTCAAAATGCTTCTTCAAAACATCTTTGAAGAACTAGTTTGTCCCTGTTGCCGTGCGATATCTTCATTTGTAAGTGCAGCTTTCTGAAGCCAGCGTGCTTCCTTGGCAGAGAGAATTGTGTGTCCATTTTTTCCTCACTATCGAGCACTTGGTGTTCCTTTACCGGTGGCTTCTATTGTGCATTATTGATAAAGTACGTGGCCTGTCTGGATTTCATGGATTCCGTTTTAATGTGCTCTTTTTAATAACTGATTTTGCTCTTGTAAACCACAAGTATTTTATCTTCCGATTCCATTCCTATTCAAAGCATCCTCCAGTTGCCCGAATTGCCATTTCACTGTCACTTCATGTTCCCCATTTTCCATCTGGGAGGGATTGTGATTCAGTCAGTAGCGACTTGACATATCCGTCCGCTCTGCATCAGTTTCAGGCGGCAGGAAAGCCGCAGTGTGCTTTCTGGGGGCAGTTAATATGTTTTATGTTGATGGGGAGGGGGGATATGGTGATTTCAGAGTTGTTATTTCTCGTCAATCTCGTGCACGCTCGTGGCCATTTTCAGAGTTATTTTTTTCTGTTTTTCTGGTTGTGGCACCGGAGGACAAAAATCGCTCTTCCCAAGTTTTCCCTCAATGCAGTGATTGGCACGGTAAGAGCTAAGAGACGTGGACTCGCCCCCCACCAGGCTGCTCAAAACACAAGATCAAAAACAACAACACGATCCCGCCCCCCCCCCCCAAAAAAATCAGAAACCGCATCGATTCCCCGTCTGATTTCAAGCGTTCCCCCTTTTTCAGCCGCTCGTACTTACTGGCGATGTTGGACTGCCCGGTGAAGATGGCGTACTGGAGCTCATAGGACACCACGGTGAACTCGTCGTCAGACGTCCAGTGGACGGAGATGGTGTCATACGAAGCCGTGCACAGCTCCTCCCTGATGCACGGGGCGTTCGGCGCTGCGGAGAAAGAAGAGGGAAAGTCATCCGACGCGATCTAGCGGCGATAATATCAACCGGATATAATTAGAAATTAAACTCTTCCAAAAAGCGGTAACACGCTTATCATTTGTTACATAGAAAACAGTAGCCCCAATTAACCCCGCACTAGTTCATTTGGCTCCATTTATGAGCGGAAAGGCTTCATTACACACAGGACGGAGGATGTTCTTTCCGCTCGAGTGGTAGGTTGAGCATTAAAAGCAATGCAGAAGGGAATTAATGAAATATTCCCATGAAGAGCAGCTCACATTAACACAGCGGGGAGAGTAAATAACACAATCCTTTTAGCAGTAACTAATGCACGTTGTTACATAACAAGATACGGCAGATTGGCTTTTACACTCGTGGATTCATGTGCGCTGCATGATATAGTTCTCCCTCTTCTTCTTCTTTTGGTAGGACGAAAATGCGCAACTTAAATTGATTGTACAGCCACTTTCCATCTCTTTCTGTGTCTGTCACTCTCTCCCTCTCCCAAGCTTTGCGCCATGAGCGGCTGAACATAGTGGAGTGATTCAGACTGATTCACTTAGTGGAAAAGGCCCTCCAGCGAAGCCCTCATGCATCGCGGGGAATAAATATGAGCCAGACATTTTCCACAGACCCACGGTGCCTCGCCGCTGTCCCCGGCGTGCTCACAACTGGCACGGTGACGTGATGATGTGTCCTTCCAAATGCGACATGAGAAATTAATGTTGAAAAATAAGTGCTGGAGTTAATGTACTGGAGGGATTTAGTAGGATTTGACGCGGGCATAGAGTCGTAGTTAAAGGCAACGTTTGGTTTTTATGGTCGACGAGGAACTGACTTAAAGGGCTAGTCTGTCGCTGCGACAGATAGCGTCACCTGGTTTGTGATTTTTGTCTTAATATTTGCACTTTTGAATCAAAAGCCGGAAGGTTTACCTGTCAGGTAATCCAGATTCTCCAGCAACTTCTTCTCTCTGGTGAAGTCCAGGGCCACCGTGTCAAAGGTGTCCGTCAGGTGTATCTCTGGGATCAGCACTTGGGTTGATGCAGTCGCCATCGAAACCCTAGATCACAACCAATCAAAAGTGTTTGTACTATACTTGGTATATATCATAATTAACATGCTACTCCAAGACACGGAAACAAGGGATTTTGGAACATTAGCTTGACGGAGTAAAATGGAAATAACTAATTGCTCAAAAGCTCCTGAATTGCAAATACTTCATGTGAATTAAATCAAACGTCTAAAGAAGAAGAAGAAGAAGTCCCGGCACGCGTGAGGCCGGTGGGCGGGGCTATCTGACCTCTCGTTGATGCTCTTGGCGGTCTGCAGGAAGCGAGCGTGATCGGTTTCCTTCAGCGTCTGATCGGCCTGCGTGATGAGCGCCGACGACCGCTCGATGCACTGCTTGCAGTTGGAGATCTGTTGGGCGAGCTTGCGAATCCTTTGTGCCTGCGTTGTAGAAAAGGGGGGGGGGGCAAAGACGAGTCTGAGAACTGTGCTGTCGGAGCCGGATCAAAATGACCAGACCTCGGACGCGTGAAAATACCTCCATCCAGGTTGAGATGTGACGGATTATTAGGGATTAGAGCGTAATCGGAGCTGACATGACATGACCCAGTTTGCTTTTTTTTTCGGCGACGCAGATGGATGTTAGCATTTCAAAGTTAGTCAAACGCAAAAAGGTCAGATCCGGCGCCGACTGATGCACTCAGTCATTTCTCATGTTTTCTTAATTAGTACGAACATCCAGGACTGTGAATTACAGCGGAGGGCATGAGCGCGTCCATCCTGCTTAGGTTCTAGGGCTCGGAGGCTGATCTGTTTTGGCCTCCGTCCTTGTTACATCGTCTCGGAGGTTTTTGTTCAGACGCCACGGATCTCTTGTAACCGTGAGGATGAATGAACCAGACACTTCAAGGTTCTCTCGCTCCTTCTCTGGATGTTGTAGAGAAACTACGGGGTGTCATTCTGCAACTTTGAGGAAGAGAAGCGAGTGAGATAAGCTTCCCCGTGTCTCTGCCAATGCTACATTCGTTAGCCGATTGGGTGCACAGCACGCTCATGTGGGATTGGATATCCCCTCGTTTGCCCCCCAGTTCCATCCTCTCTCTCCCGACGGTATGAGCGGAAATGTTAAGAGACAGATTGAGGTCAGTGGCTGGATTGAGGTTAAAGGACATTTCATCAGGAGTTTGGCTTGGAGAGATCAAAAAAAAACATGTAATCTGAGTCCAAATCCATTTACATTTGTATTTTCATTTAAAGTCCTCCATTTTGCCAAAAACACGGAGAGGAAACAGAAACTTTGTCTTGTGAAAAGCCTAAAAGATTAACATCTTTTCATCTTTTCCCTGTCCTGTCGGAGGCAAACCGTAACGCTAAAAGCACACATCACGCAGTCAAAAAACAAAGAAAACCCTGGAGGGATCTTAGGCTCATCAGAGGCAGCTTTTAAAAAAAAAAAATCATCCGGGTTTAGAGTACAAGTACACGCGGCCTCCCATATGCTTCGGGATCTACTTTTGGGCAGTCAGGAGTGTTTTCCCCGTCTGTTCGGCGCTCGTGGAAGGCAGCTGAACAGCTTTTGCCGTCTGCTCGCTCCATGAGGCCGAGTGGCTGTAAACCAAGTATTGCATTTGACACAAATAGCTTGGAGGGCCCTCGATGGTTCTAAACCGTGGTGGATAAAGGTGACGACATCAGCCGCCTGTCGGAATCCAAACCGTTTGACTCGCCACATTGTGTTTGCGGCAATACGGGAGGTAATTTGCTTTTATTGTCATGCACATTGAGTGTTGAATATTCTGTTTGCAGACGATGTTTGCCTCTTGACGATTATTGCACCTGCTGTAAATGTTGACGGAAGAAAAAAATATGTTGCATCCATTAGGAATTATGTAAATTCAAAGCTAGAATAGCGTTGCTTAGTTAGCAAGTAAAGAGAGTGCATCGTGCTGATTGTGGTCGAACAACAAAATGACAAGTGGGTCCGTGGCAGCTTCAAATGGGCTCCGTTAGGTTCGAGTTTATTCACTTTTTCTAGCTATAGGATTTCAGGTGAGAGATCGGTCCAAAAAAAAGGGTAAATAAATGGTTTCTGCTGTCACGCCGCTGATCGCTCGCCTCACCTTCCCCTCCTTGATCTTGTTGCCGATGATCTGCCTCCGCTGCTGGATGATGTCAATCAGGACGTCGCACTCCTCCAGGAGCTTGCCCTCTTGGCGGGACGCGTTCACCTGAGAACCAAATCACAGAGAGCGTCCCATAAACAACGAGAAGGATGGATGGCGGACGTGTGCGTATACGAAGAGAGAGAGAGAGAGAGAGAGAGAGAGAGAGAGAGAGAGAGATGTAAGCTCAGTGGCTCGGCATCTTGTCGGCCCGATGGACAGGATGTCATTTTCATCCGTCAGCGCGGGGCCCTCTTCCAGCTGGAGAGAGCACTCTGGGAAGATGAGGCACGTTCGGCCATTTTGCCTGGAGTGCTGAGTGACAGGTAAAATATGCAGCAGGCGCCTTAGCTGTTAGAGAGCAGACTGTGTCTTAAAATCAGGACCGTGTGGGATGTGGTGCTCTGGGAGAGTGAGCGATATGTGCTGGGAATCTCAAACCAGGGAATGAGAAACCCTCTTTTCCAAAGTCAGAAAGTATTACTGTTTAGAAGGATGAGGCGTTTTTCGCCGGTCCCCAACGAAAACCGCGTTCATACAAAAATAAAGCTCAAATGTGAATCACATTGTAGAAGCTAAAAACTAGTTAACTTACATAACGATGAAGGCCAGCGCTCCCCAAAAGCTACATTTGAGGGCCTTTTGTGTCAGCGGGTTCAAACATCTGCTGAAAACCCAAACACTGACGGCAATTAAACGAAAGAAAAAAGAGGAATTCTGTTAGAAGGTGTTTGCATCTCAGCTTCAACTGCACTCCCCCAGAAGTCTTAAGAAGCAAAATGGCAGCCAGCTGAGGTGTTTTGACTCCCTCGGAAAACTCTCCAGCCTATAAAAATTGTACCAACTCCAATTAAAAGACTGCAGGTCCTAACGTACCGTGCGCTCGCTCCCCTTGGTTGTGGTCATTTCCCCCCGCGCTCCTTTCGGCACCTTGTAAAGTGTCGCGTTGCCGCCGCGTAGCGACAGCGCGGGGACCAGTGAAAGGGAAGTCTGCTTCCTCCAAAGAGCCACACGGAGGCTGGTGAAGAACTTCCCTCTATATCCTCAACAGGGCCTCACCCGAAACAGCATCCAACGGAAATCATTTCAACATCTTGCCGTGTGAGACGTGCGCGGCGTAGCGCCTCAGCGCCTTAGCCCAACGCAACGCTGCTAATTGGGCCCTTCGACGTCTCCCAGTGACAGCTCTGGGGGAACTTGAGATGTGAAAAACTGCTTACTCCGTGAAAAGCTTGTATGTATGTTATCTCTTTGTGTCACTTTCTGCACCAATTAGTCGACTTAAACAGAACTAAATGGGGATTTGTGGGGTGGCGTATCCACTGCCGTAAAGCACAAAGACACACGTTGAAGGTTTTCCATTTTTTGCTTTCGCTTATTTAGCTGTTATTTCTTTTTTTGTTTCAAGCACCATCGGGTTTACGAGTGGTCTCCCGGAGCCGCTCAACGACAATGAAGCAGGAGAACAGGCTGACATTTCACGGCCGTTAATCTCAAGGGGTCAACGCGACTGAAGACGGCGTCCTCCGATATTGCTCATCTGAGCGGAGCGGCCGCCCACGAGGCCGCACGCACGCACGCACGCACGCACGCACACGCAAGACGTCTCGGATTTAAGCATTCCTGAAAGAGAACGTTTCCAAACACACACACACACACACACACAGAGAGAGAGAGAGAGTTTGTGACCAGAGTACATGATGCACCATGTAAAGATGTGGAGCGTCTAATGACTGTGGGCACAGCCCTCTGGAGCGTATGAGCAGTATGACAGATTGCACCCTGGCAGGGACATTAGGTGATTCATTAGCCACAGAAACACACACACACACGCATTCAAAGACGACTCAGACCTCGAGGATATGCAAACTTTCCACAAGGCAAACTTTCTGCCGAAGGGAGGTGACTTTAAAACATCATAAGCCGGAGACATCAGAGGAATTTATTCTTCTGTGGCTTTTTGCTGCACAATTAGCATTCGCTTCCCATCACTCTGAGTAGTTTCCCCTTTTGATTTAATTTCTATAACCAAACCAATTAGCTACTTTGAGTTTTCCCTCCTCGACTATCTCTTACTGTCTGATGGATTTGATTCAAACAGGCTAACTCTATTCTCAGAAAAAGCAGAAGACAACTGCACAAACACTGCGCGGCATTCGATCCCGGCGACGACAGCATCTTGCTTCCGTTAGCCGGCGTGTCGCTCGCCGAAAAAGAATGCTGCTATTTGACGTAATGTGGCGCAGGCTTAAACCACAGCTCGGAGGAACTGGATGTTTTTTTTTTTTAAGGACACCGTATGCCTCTAAGTGTGCGTGAACACTTTACAGTTTCAAGTCATCATCTAGTCTCAGATGTCAGCAGCCATCTCCTTGAGAAGCTCTTGAATAGATTTATCTGATGTGAAATATTCAGAAAGTGCAACACTTTGACTGTGTGACTCTCTTTTTCATTTGTTTTTTTTTAAAAAGTCCTCTTATACACCACTTCTGCGGCTGCATGTCAAACCAGCTTAATTTATTGAGTTCATAGTACTTCATGCGTTTGTTTTCGGCTCAGGATCAGCAGCCCAACATGCCTTTTCTGTTTCTTCTTCTCCGTCTTCTACTTGTGCAACACGGCGGTTCTCACCTTTAAAACAACGCTCTATCACTGAACACTCCTCGAGCTATTTTTGGGCTTCTGAGTGATACAAAACTCTCCCGTACGCGTAGTTGTACACCGTAATGGCCGGAGGAATTAAGGTCAAGCTTCATATATTCATGATTTATTCATTTTTAATTCTCAAAGTGGAGTCTTTCATCCTTTCGACCAGAAGAAAAAAAAACTTTATTTGCATGTAAAAATTCCCGCATCATCAAAATTCTTCGAGCTTAAAGCAAAGGGGGAAAAAAACAAAACATATCTGCGTTTAGTGACACAAAAAAACACAGCACATAAATCTCCTTAGTAAATCACAATCCTCTTTCCTGGCCGTTCGTGAAGGCCCCTACCAGGCGGAGAGCCTTGTCCTGCATTATTTCCGAGCAAAGACTCCGCTGGCTTTTCAACCCTGTGGCATTGCTTTATTTAAAGCTTCTTAGTGGGCCAGCGTAACATGAACGGGCAGGCTGAGCACAGAAATGCCCTCGGCGAACGCACACACCATCGTGCACCCGCATTATTATCCTGAAAGGAGACGTATTCGACAAAACCAGACATTCGACACAAATAAAAGCAATAAGAGCAACACAACAAAAAGGGACGAGAGCAACAGCATGTCCAATCAACGCTCCCAAAACTCAACCACACATCATCTCCAATTAAAAACCAAAAGCAGCAAATCCTCTCAATTGACCGACGTCACCCGTTTATTTTCTGAAGCGATGAATCGACGAATCCTCTCGGCTCCGAAACACGTCGTTTAATCACCTCAAACTGCCGCTGTAGGGTTTCAGTTTAGCTGCGAACCTTAGCTGCTACATGCTAAGCTAAAAGGGTGCTGCTCTGTCTTCATCCATTAAATGTATTTCTGCAGAAAAAAATAAATCATGTTTTTTTTTTCTCTCAAATAAATGAAAATACCGAATGAGAGTTAGTGTGCAAAGCCTGCAATGACTCCAGACTCTGACAGCAAAAGAAATGTTCATGCCTAAACCTTTGGACAGGAATGAAGTGATGGATGTTATGTATTCATGATATAGGTCAGTGACCACTGGGACTCACCTCCACATGTTGACAAGTCTGGATCAGTTTCCCCATCAGGGACTCCAGCTCGTTGTTCCTCTTGATCAAGTTGGTCAGGTTGGAGTCCAGGGCTTGCTGTAAGCAAACAGACACACACACACACAAAAATGAGGCACAAAAAAAGGAAATGGATAAGAGATTAAATGCGAAGGAGCCGAGGAGGGCAGAGCCGTGAATCAAAAAGGAGACTAGAAATGCAACAGCTCTTTTTTTCCCCCTCTTCCTCAGGTTTTTCTGCTTACGACAGCCCAAAAAAATAAAGTTGTACAACAACCTCAGGCAAACATTACCCCCCCCCCCCGAAAAAAACTAAAGTTTGAACGCAAATACATTCTTGGAAACAAAATGAGCATAAAAAGGTTTGATTCCGCGGCACAAGAGCAGCAAATCGAAGCAACGTCCCCCCCCACCCCCCTCCTCTCCTCTCCATCCCTCAACTCTTCCCCTCGACCCCACACAGTGTTCCTTCCCACCAATTGAAGAGGTGCATCCTCGGTGTCCGTCCTACCTCCGAGCGCGGGTGGTACCCGTCGTCGTCCCTGTACTGCCTCCTCATCCTGCGCCCCGTCCGAGCCCGCCCTGCGAGAGGAGCCTTCCACTCTCCGAGAGGATGTGACTGGGACAGCCACTCCGCCGAGCAGCGAGCCAAACGCAAACCCGGCCAGGCGGCAAATTGGGCATGAAAAAAAAAGCCTTTCCCCCCCCCCGATGAGAGCACGCAGCAGCGCTCTCGGCTAACGAACCGGCAAAACAGGTGACAGTGCGTCAGAGCTGTCCCTTATCGCTCCTCCCTCGCCTTTTCTCTTCCCTCCCCCTTTTTTTTTTTCCTTCTCCCCCATCTTCTTTTGCTGCTTTTTATTCGCCCGGGCGCAAGCTGTTGCCTTCACTTCAAGACCGTCATTGCCTATCCGAGCGCGCTTAAGCCGCTCTGATGGCGCGTCTCCACCGTCCCGTTCCAAAACTGCTTTTTTTTTTCTTCTTGCAATAATTTAAGCTCCGACTGACTGTGCGTCGGCAAAATGGTGTGGACGGCCGTTGGGGCCATCGAGGCCAAAGAGGGCTTCGCAGAAAGCTCAAAGTTTTCTTTGAATTCAACACTTTACAATTGTTCGCTTCAGTTAAAACCACACTTTTCTGTTTTGTTTTTTTAAAATTAAGCACTAAAATATTTGGCTTCAGTTAAAACGGATTCTTTCCAATTCGCTCACAGCCAGCAGTGTAAACGCAGCCAGGTTCTCATGTTACATTGAGGATTAAAAAGGAGTAAACCCACAGGGAATATTGGATAAACAACAACAGTAAACACAGAGATTGTAGATTTGTGTGCGTGTGTGTGTGTGTGTGCGCTGGTGTGGCACTACGAGGGCTTAATGGGTGGCCTTAATACGCAGATGACACACAAAAGCAAAAGCGACACAAAGGTCTCCTCGGAGAGGCAAAAGGCCGCCATCGTCGCCATTATCATTCGTGGGGATAAAAATAAACTAAACCTCTTATATGATGAGGAGGAGGAGGAGGAGGAGGAGGACAAGAATCACAACAATCGGTCGGCAGCTGCGTCCCGTGCGGCTCGCCGTGTGCAGCCGGATTCATGCGTGCACAACTCGAACGCAAAGGAGGACAACGTATTTGTAATTATGTCGACACACCAGCTGCTGTACGGCACATGTTCAAAGGCAGAGTTTACACGCACACGTGCAACCTGCACTATACACAAGAGAGTTTCAGACACAGAGTGAATACACAACTACTCTCTGTGGTCAGAATTGGACGTGAAGGGGTTAACCCCACGTCCACAGCGTCCACGTTGCCTCGTGTTCATCTCTCGCAGCTGGACGGCCCGTCGGCCCAGCGGGCAGGAGGTTGAGTCCATAAACTCGTGATTACAATGTTTACTGAGGGAATAAATCAAGTGAGGAAGAGGAGGAGGGTCCTTTTCTCATGTCGACTCCTCTGCAATCGGATGAGTCGCCACCTGCTGGCCGTTCGAGAGGAATGCAAGGCATCTTTACAGACGTTTCAAGGGTCCATTTTAAAACACAGGACAAAGACATCCGTGCATTAGGTTTAGCCAAACAACCGGAACAAATGTGTGGATTAGAGAATGCATTAAAGTTGAAGCAAGGCAGGGTCCTCTTTAAATGTAGCCCTGCGGGATCTAATACTTAAAAAAAACAGCTAAAAGTCTTTGGTGACCTCCAGTGGTCTTCTCACTTTGCTGCAGTGATGTACAAGTGTACCCCACAGAAAGTCAGTACACTGTGACCTCGCTCTTGGTTGTGGTGTCTTTTCATTACGCACAAATACAGCCTCAGCAGTGTCTCTCTGAAAAATACAATCCAGCTCTGTTCTGTTGTTGTTCTTCAAAAGAAAGAGATGGTTCCTTCCACGGCATCTGCTCCCCATCACTGCTCACGCTGCAACGCCCTCACATCAGCCTCCTTCCGACACCAGCCAACAAGAATCCCCTCTTCGAAACCCGGGGCCGAAACTTTGCGTGTGTTTCGTCGGCCGGGCGACTCCCTGTCGGCTTAAATTGTTGTGCGTGGCTCTCGGTGTTGTCGATGCTATTGTCACCGGCGTTCATGCGTGCGAGTGAGTGAGCGCAACCAAGCTGAAGCAGTGCTGATAAGCTATAAGAAGGAACGCAAAGGGGATGACACACACACACACACACACACGCACACGCACACTCACATGCACACACTCAACCGGCGATGGAAACAGGTAGACAAGTGAACTGCAAAACTTCAGAGGAGCTACATCTTTTCAAGATTTACTGTGACACTGAGCAGGATTGTGTTCTCAGGAATCCTCACCAAACTGCCAGACTTTCACTTCACTCTGTGCGCGTGCGTGTGTGCATGTGTGTGCGTGTGTGTGTGTGTGTGTGTGTGTGTGTGAGATCAGAGAAGCCGTAGTCTAGTCGCACAGAAGAAGACAGAAGTGGTGAGGCAGAGAGAACAAAGGTGGACAGTTGAAGAGTGAGTCAGAGAGGAAGAGCAGACCGCCGTGTCTTTCTTTACGTGCACATCGCTCTCAGTGCTGAGTCATCACCGTATCGGCTGTTCTGCAGGTCATGGAGGGCACCGGTGGGTTTGCTCGACGGACATAATTTTGTTCTCCTCCGAAAATTGGAAAGAATGCGTTTTGGAGACGAAGACGACGGCGAGAAGCAAATCACAACAAAAACGCGACACAAAAGACAACGCAGCAGCGTGCTGCGGTAAACTGGGAAGTGTGTGTCTGTGTGTAGAATCCGTGCAGTATGAGGACAGTGAGTGCTGCCCAGTGAATGCACAAATAATTGCTTTTCCGAGAGAATCGGGTCTATATTTAAGACAATACTACTTTTTTTGTTTTTTACCTCCCTTGATTATATCCTTCAGAAGTTTGTTTTGTTTGTCCTCTTCAAGTAATACAAAACATATTTGCTGAATACAACTTTATTCCCTCACTTTATGAGCTGGCAAAGTTTTGCCTGGATGTTCCCCGACGAACATTCATCAAACTTGTGTTGTTTAAATCTCCATGCGGGAGAAGGCCGCTTTTTCTGTTCTTTTTGCAGTAAGCGAGAGCGTTTGAAATGGGACAGGTTGATGTCTAGAAATGCTGACTCGGCAGGAGCCGGCGCTTAAATTAGCAATCCTTAAAGCGGGCTGCGATCTATGTGGTTTTATAATAACAATTAGCCACGTGAACAGCAGCTTTACCAGGCGACAATATGTCAACGCTGTGTTCACTGCTTGTTTCTGCCGCCCCCAAGTGGACAAAAATCAGATGGCAAGTTTAATAAAGGCCCTCAGCAATAACTGGGATATTGGGATTTGAATATTTTCATTTCATTTTGAACAGTCAAATCTTTTTTTTGTTTTTCAAGGTCGCGATTGAAGGCGAGAAAGGCCGAACAGCATGCACTATAGAGGAAGTCATTCATGATAAGAATATGGACATAAAGGGAAATGTCCTGCTTGAAAGGCGGTGAATCAAATGTCGGTTTGTGTTTTATTGTGCATGTTGGCGCTTGAAAGCCCAAATTATGTTTCAAGGCCGGCTGATTAAACCAAATGGATTAGGACATAAAACACAACAAACCCGCGATTTGAAACCAAAGCCGACACACAGAAGGGGCCCGTCTTTTATCCCCAAGGTTCTTTCCTCCTCAGACATAGAGCCAAGGACTTTGAAAGCTATTTCCAGTCGCCTTCTCGTCAATTTCCTGTGACGGGGGTAATTTTATCCCCCCCCCCCCCCTCCTAAAAAAAGGATGGGTGTTATCGGCTCTTATCAGGCCACACCACCGCCATACTGAGAAAAAGAGGAAGCCACTCCACTCATCTGTTGTTGTTGTTTATTCCCCCGGTGCAGAGTGGGGATACCAGCAGATCAGTGGGCGGGAAAAAAGGGGATACGCTTGACAACATGAAGTGATGGGAGCAGATCTGAGTGAGTGGGGGTCTTTTACATCTCATTTCAACCACTCCGGTCACCTGACGAACACAAGAGGCTTCTGTGCCTCCTCTGTCAAGAAGTTCCCCCCAAAAGTTTTTCTGTCATGAATTAAAAATCAAACGTGTTGTCTTGCATGAATATTGTATGGCGGTTGCTGTTGTTTTCCCGTGGCAATTAGCGTAGGTCGAGGCCCACATTTTCCATTTTTCTGTCGCGCAACTTCAAGCATTTGCCACGAAACTTTCCCTCTGTTTAAAACCAAAATGAAAGAAGCTTGACTCAATTCAGCACGACTCGTAAAATATGCAATGTTACTTTAGAGTTTCCATTAAACTGACGCGTTGTCCCCCCCCCCCCCCTGTCTCGGAGTTAAAATAGATTGCATTAACGCGACGTGTTACATAATCATAATCGAAGACGACGTTCCCGTTTCATGTCGACATTTGTTTGCTTGTGTCGTGAGCGTGTTTTTTTAAAAAAAAAAGCCCCGGTGCTAATGAAATGAGTTGCGGGTAAGTTAACTCACACGCTCAGAAGCGAATTCCGCCCGAGGCGCAGACGTGTATTTTAAGCCTCGCTGTTTTGCCGAAGATGCGGCAGAACAAAAATCTGTCATTGGAAGGAGGAGCGACGGGGTCTTAACCCAAGGTCGGCATCAAACCCGCGTCACGGGCCAGCTGGCCGGCGTACCGGGGGCTTTGAGGGTGGACAGGTGGTCAAATCCCCTCCACCGGCTGCCAGGAAAGGAACATTTGTTTTCTGTGTGGAGAAAGGAGCTGCTGCAGATTGTTGTGAGGGAGGGGTCTCCAGGGTGCGTGTGTGTGTGCATGCAGGCACGCATGCCTGGGTGTGTGTGTGTGTGCGTGTGTGTGTGTGAGACATCGAGACAAAGAGCTCAGAAGGTAATGAAGCAGTCTTACACGGTGTGTTTCCCCATCTGCTCTCATTGTCCTCACAAAGTACAAAATACTTTATTTATGACGGACTTACTTTGAGGATTATGTCGGCTATGATGTAGATAATGATATCACACACACACACACACACACACACACACACACACACATATATATATATATATATATATATATATATATATGTAGCCTCACCACCAACATCACATGGATTACACTCGCGTCAACAGCTGAGGCGCTGCTATTATGCTAAGCTAATTAGTTCTAGCAAAGGTTTCAACTAGTTTGCATTTCTCTCATGATTTCATTTAACTGCTGCCTCATTCTGCGACGTGTATAAAGTTATTAAAATGCATACTTTCCAAAAATCAATGGGTGGAGCAAAATTTTGCTTTAGCTTTGACAAATGTTAGCTGTGGCTAGTAATAAGTACATATCCCTTCTGATTCAGACATCAAAAAGCCTTTTGACCCCATCCTTTTTTCTATTTTTCCTTTTACGAGAGCGGTACGAGAGTGCGTCCTCGGGCCAACCATTTAAATCCACGCGTGTCGAGTGAATCCTAACACCCATCCGAGAGGCATTCTGGTTGTTGCGTCCCCTTTCGCATGCATGGGCAATAAAGTTTTGCAACCCGTGAGCATGTCAGAGGAGCAATCTGCTTTTTTTTTGTGTGTGTGTGTGCGTCGCGGCAGATGATTAGTCCGTATGTGATAACTGCCTCGGCCGTGCTGACCTGTGCTGTGTGCTACGTCCTCGCTCCGGATGAACGGAGAGAGCCTGATAATGAGACGACGCACTGACCCGGGGAGCGCTTCTGCTAATTGCTCCTCTCCGCTTGAATTAGCTTAAAAACCCCCAGGATGAGAAATTCATACGTCATACACGTCACCTGTGATGGGAGCGCATGAAGGCCTTCCTTGGAGGCCGAAAGGACAAAAAAAAAAAGGGCATCTTACACTTTGTGAAAGTATTTTTTATTCCAAATGTACCACCCGCGATTCCGTTTCCTCCATTATATCACCGAAGGGAACGCCTCCTCTCCGAGGACGTATTACACACGCGAACATGTGTTTTCAAACCTCCGGTAAAAGGAAAAAGCTGTTCACACCACACAGCGTTTCGTTTAAAAGGCGCTTCGAGAGGCTTTGAGAGCGCATGCGCAGGTTGTTCCCCGGGTAATCGACGCTTTGGAAACCTCAGCTGCATTTTCTGTTACTTGTTCTTGCGTGGGAGAATGTGGGAGAATGAACAAAAGGGTTCATGTTGGAGGAGAAAGTCAAGACGTGCATCTGCTGCAGTTTAGGAGTCCCGTAAGTGCCGAGCATTGCATGGTTTTTTAACATTCTTCAGATTCCTTTAAATGGCCTTTCTGCTCGAAACATGCCTGAAACATTGAGTCCATTAGCAAAATATTCCACAAAAAAAAACAAAAAACGGACACTTAATGGATCATTTAATACTAAACAGAAAAGTGCTTTGATATTTAACGGCAGGCAGTTAGATCATGAAAAGCATGTAGGGGACATTCCATGCCACATTTGACAGACACACAGATCCACACACACACACACGCACACACACACACACACACACACTGCTTTCGTGGCCATTACCAGCACCCTCTAATTGCCGCGCTCAATTAAGCACACCTCCACCCGGCGAGCACTCGGCGCTCGTTAACCTGCGACCTCGTTGAAGACGCCATGCCTCGTCATGCCTCCCCCCCCCCCCCTGTATCCATTGTGTGCCCGCGCTCCCGAATTCCCTCCCGGGCACGCCGGGCACGGAGTCGTGATTATGCTAATTGCTTGATTATTCAGCGGAGATAATAAGTCGGCAACGAGATGATAAAAAAATCTCGCTTGATAATCCAGTTAGATACCCGGGAACGGATCGTAGCAGGTTCCTGCCAAGCGCCGTAAGAAATTCAAGCTTCACATTAATTATTTGTGTTAATGCAAAGGAGGGAATCGGTGACCTTAAATGAAGGCTGCAGGTTAATTCGAACTCTTTTTCTTCTTTTCCAAAAAAAAAAGCCAAAATGACACCCTGAAAGTGTTTCTAAGTTGCCGAGAAGGAACAACTTCTGCGCTCACCTTGAGTTTCTCGTAGCGGTCGCTCAGCGCTGCCACCTGGTGGTCCCTGTGCCTCCCCACCAGCTTGCACAGCGAGCAGATCAGCTGGTCGTCGGTGACGCAGTACATGTTGACCTTCTCCTCGTCGTGCTCCAGGCACTGGAGCCCCCGCAGGTGCGAGTCCGGCATGGGCTCGATGAGCCGGTGGCCGGTGAAGGGCTTCTTGTTGGGGTGCGTCGCCCGGAGGCACTCCTCGCAGTACGACACCTCGCACGTCACGCACGTCTTGACGGCGTCCTGCGGCGGGTCCTGCTCGCAGAACTGGCACTGGACCGGCTCCGGGGGCGTGACGGGGCTGGACATGGCGGCGCTGACTGGCACCAGCGCCAGCCGGTCGTTGCCTTCCTCGCCGGGAGAGTTGGGCCCGCTGTGGGGCGCTGGCAGCGGCAGAGGCAGCCCGGCCGAAGATGAGGCCCGCTGGACTCGGTCGATAATGTTCTGCAGGGTCACGTTTCTCTTAAGTCCTTCGAGTCCACGCTCCGGACTCAGGGAAATGACATATCTGCAGGTGGGGCACTGGAAGGCGCCGATGCTCTGAACGGGTTCGTTGGTGGCGCAGTGGGAGATGAGGATGCGGTGGGCGCAGCCGAAGCACAGGCTGTGAGCGCAGGGGAGCAGCAGCGGGTCTTCAAAGAGCTCCAGGCAGATTGGGCAGGTCAGCTCTGACTCCAGAGTGTCCATCCTGCTCAGAGGAGGCCAGGCGGGACCGGGACCGGGCGCAGCGTCAGCGAAATCCAGAAGAGCCGCTCAGCCGCCTTGCAGGCCCGCAGACGGAGCCATAGATTGGTGGATGGCGGGAAGAGAAAAGGGGGGGGGGGGGGGAGAAAGCACAGGGATTTGTGATTAAATGGCGTGAAACGGCTTACTTCACATTGCTTTCTTGGGAGGATTTATATCTCAATGGAGCAGACCACTGCGTGGACTTATTGCAGGGTGTTAACTGCTGGATTCTCCACGTCCGTGAGAGAGGCGAAGATGAGGGACAATTGATATCGCCAAAGGCGAGACAAACAAATACTTTAAAAAAAAAAAGAGTCCAGACTATTCTTTGCTCTGATGCATATCATTCTGCATAACCATAAAAACGTCAACACCTTCACAACCGGAGATAACCCACGGACTTTATTAGCCCGTGGGTTATCTTGAGGAACAGGGTCACGGTTTCTTGAAGGAGACGCGTGCTGTCAAAAGTCTTTCTTTTCTTTGAGCATTAATGGCGATAGACCCTCTCAGGCTCCACCCTCTTCCCCAAATATGGTCACTGCTGCCTCCGAAGAAAAACCAAGATGGCGACAGATACAAATTCTAAACTCCAGGCTTCAAAACGGTTGTCCACAAAGCAGTGGGTGCAACAGGGTGACGACGTCCACTTCCTAAATACAGTCTATGTGAATGTCAGTCATTACAAATAAAACCAGGGTGTTATAGTCCTATAGATATTGAGTGGGCACTAGTGTGGCAGCGGGGTGTAGTCTTGCTCCTGTGTGCAGCCGGCACGGCTGTAAATTGTGAATTTGTGCACATTTTCCCCCCTGCAGAATGGCCGAGTCATGATTTCCATCTGACTGCGCGCTGGCGGGTCACCTACTGGAGAGCTGGTGGTTGCTGTTCCTTTCGTGTGTGCGGTTGCTTTTTCATTTCCAAACGTGATTGTGCCTCAGAGGGATACCCACACTTTAAACCAACAGCCAGCGGCCAGACGTTTCTTATAAAGTCGATTTTAAAAGGCATGAAGCTGCCTGCTGTTTAGTTAAATGTCTATTTCACTGAAAACTGTCCAGAAATATGGCATTTATCGTGGCGAGTACAGCAACGGGTCGATAAAGAAGTGTGGCTGGGATCTTGATTACTTCGCTTCCAATCAGTCTTATCAGCCCGTCCAAAAAGTTCACTTTGAGCCAACGTCTCCGAGTTAAAAGTTCCGCTCTGCTTGCAAGTTCTGCTTTCTCTTTGTCGCCCCCCCCCCCCGCCTCTCTCCGCATTGATGAACGTAGCCCGAGGGCTGTGTAATAACGGCAGTTAGTTTGTCGCGGCGAATGGAGATTTCACAACTTGCTGAAAAACAATCTTTCGGCACGAGAAGAGAGAGGGGGAAAACTTTTCAAGATTAGATGAAACCTACACGAGCCCTTCAGGGAAAAGGGAGCGCTGAACACCGAAGAAAAACGGATCACTGTGATGTCGATAAGACTAGAAATGGAACGGGATATATTGAAGATAACACAACACGGCGTTTTGATTTTTTGCTCGTGTGAATGCATCAAAGGAAATGCAACGAGCATGTGTTTTCCTCGTGTGCACATGCAGAGTTCATGCTCATGAGTGCTTTGAGCAATACTCAAACTAGCACTAATTCTATTAGGAACCCTTTCTAGAAATCCGCATAATCACGCTGAATGAATTGCATGCATTTCTGAGGCATCCGCGCTCACCACACAGTGAGGTATTTTCAGCAGATGTCACTGTTTACTGAGCTTAAGGCTTGTGTGCATCCGAGTGGACTCTCATCCTCAGAATAGCCCTCTTATTCTCTCTCTCTCGTCGTCTTTATGCATGGTTTCCTTTCATCCTCCATGCTGCAGATACAGCAAGTCGCCTGCGATATCTCAGGACAGATTACAGTCATTTTCAGTGCAGATGAGCTGCAGGATCGTAAGGAGTAAAGACCTTTTTGGGGGATTTATGAGTTTTTTTATTTGTATTTAAACAAACTCGCACGAGCCGAGCAACTTTGATCTCCTCTTTCCGAATGGAAGGGAGAGGCCACGTTGTTGAAATGTAGCAAATATGACGGGGAAGTAGAGGGAGAAGAAGAGCGAAGTTGAGTGGGAGAGATGGAAGTGATTCGGCAATCACACGCTTGAAATGAAATGAAATAGTGTGTTTGGGGGGACCGTAAACACAACAAATCCTCCGAGACACACTCTTGTCCATACACATCGATACACACTCCAATTCCCGCAAACACACATCAGTTTCTCTCGAGCACCACCGAGCCTCTCTCTCTCTCTCTCTCTCTCTCTCTCTCCTGTGTTTATATTTCCAGATATTTTGTCAGGGCGGACTGAAGCCTGTTGGCGGTCCAGTAAAACTTGGAGAGCCGCGTTGGGTTATAAAGGGAATTCAGAAAATGATGATGTCCTTGGCCTTTTTTTGGTCAAATTGCCAGTTCAGATGTGGACACCTTGGGATGGTTTGTAACAGAAGTTTACACTGAAGCCCATTAGTCTTAAAGTTGCCGGCAGCAGCCCTGCTCCAGTGTTTCTTACCACACTATGTCACTAGTTTTCGTCTGCAGCAGCCGTGCCAGCTGGCTAGCTACCCAGCTAGCTTGTTCCAGTGTGCCGCTGGCCGATCCGGTCGACCAGGGGACTACATTTATAAATGCCCGTTCTGGACCACCCACCGGGGGTTGGCTGAAGCTGAAGGGAGAGAGCGTCCCGCACTGACGTTCGTACTTTGCGTCCGCGGGTTGTGTACAATCGGCGGTGTCAATGTTGTTCTTACTGTCCGCCGAATGGACCAAAAATATCTCAATGCAGCTTGAAGTTTCACGCATCAGCATACCCAGAATTCAAATGTCACGATTGCAAAGCTGCAGAGGAGGAAACGCGCCAGCAGTGGTTCATTAAACTGAGCGATACGCTAAAGGTAATGTCGGAGCAACTGCCTTGAACTACAACAGGTTTAATGTGGTAACAGCCCTGCAGAGCTAATTTCCCTCCGAACTCGTTAGAGAAATCTTCTTTTTAATCCCCATTTTTATAGGTAATGCACATATTCTCTGCAGATAAATCTCTTGCAGTCATGCCGGGGGTGTGCACGGAGCATTGTAAAGAGGTGCCGCATTGATGAAGCACATTTTGAGATGTAGGCAGTCCAGCCGGGTCAGCCAGGGAACATAAACAGCGAACGTAGTTTTTAGCAGAGAAAAATAGTATCTGACAAAGCCGGAAAAAGTTCCTGACACTGATGGAGCTCTGACAGGTTACTGGTGACAGCAAGGAAGGGAGGAGGAGGAGGAGGGGACCTGGAGGCACGTAAGGATAAAGAGAATACATCCACCTCATTCTGACAAAGACAAACACACACACACACAGACCTATATTTGACATACATCGTCGCACAGATCCAACCTGGCGGGTGAGGCGGGGTGAAATGCCTCTCGGCACACCGTAGGTGACACTGTTGAACCGTGCTCCGAGTTGACGGCACAGAACGGAGCACACGGGAGCGTTACAGGGCCACGGGAGGGAAGAGGAAGCGTATAGAACACTACAGGAGTGTGAGAACGGCTTTCAGACCGGAGGAGGGAAGGCGAGGTTGTTTATCACCCCCCCCCACACACACACACACACACACCCCGGGCCCCTCCCGCCATCACTTTGTGCCTGACGACTGTCGGAGCTGTCACTGTGTGTGAAAAGGCTCGGCGGCAGTGGAACGTCAGTACCGGCGCTCTTCAGTGGGGGGCGGGCAAGACAAAGGACGAAGCTGATGAATCCTCCACTGTCTTAGTGGCCTCATCCCGACGAAAAAAAAAGACTGCATGCACTAAACACACTGTTTATACGCTTTTAGTACGGCACGTGGCTTCATCAAAGTGGCCACAATTGTAAAAGAGACGGTACAAGGATATCCTTCTATTGCGCAACTTTTGTTTTCTTTGCACAAGCTAACAGTGCAGCTTTAGCTTCTTTAGCATGTAGCCATAAAGTGCAGGCCCAGCTTCTAAAAGAGTCAATCTGCAGCCTATTTCGGTCAAGTTGACTTTCAAAGTGCCGCGAGAGGTTTAGCCCAAGTGTAAACTATGTGACACTGCGGTGTCATCCCTCAACCCACAAGATGTATTGCCTTCCACTTCGACTGTGAAACTGCTACTGCACCGTGAAGCTCTGACCGTGACCTGTTGTTCCCTTCCTGAGATAACACAATGAGCGACAGATACAAAATGCTTAGGTGTGCGTCAGAGGATCAGGGGAGTACGATCGCTGTATCATCTTCTTCTATTCCTGGCAGTTTTCACTGCTCTCGCCTCTCTCTCTCTCTCTCTCTCTCTCTCTCTCTCTCTCTCTCTCTCTCTCTCTCTCTCTCTCTCTCTCTCTGTCCCGTTCCAGGGCGGCGTAACCTGAGGTCCGAAAACGCTCCGTTTCTATTTCCAGAGGTACAAATGTCATCGCCCCGATGCCGCTCTCGGATGCGCAGCGCTTTATTTTGAAACAAAACCGCCGTCTCTGATGCATAAAATGTCAGCGAATAACCTTTTGCGGTGGAACTTTTGAAGAAAAACAACATATATTCTGATGTCCACTGGCTCCTCGGAGCAAACCAGCACGAGAACAACGAACGGTTTGAAAAAAATGAGCTTTCAGCCTTTTCCCGTCGCTCTCTTCCAGTTTATCGTCTGTCCCCCCCCCCCCCGTTAGTCGACGCTCTGCCTTATTTACTCTTTCATCGACGCGTGGGTCATGGGAGGCTGCGGCGTTCCAACCTCCACTCACAGTTTAAGCTGCTAAAATTTTCATGGGAGCTCTTTTATCCATTTTTCTAAAAACTGATTCGACAAGAGCACCGCGCGGAAAAAAAACAGAGGCTGCGTTTTCTGCAGAAGGGGAAAGGAATGCTCTCCATAATACTCGTCCTGGTAATATCTGTTCATAAGTCCCCCCCCCCCCCCCCCCCCCCCCCCCCACACACACATCCCCAGCTTCTTTTTTTCCCAGTGTTTTTTAACAATCAAAGCTTCTGCCTTTTATATTACGTCCTCTTCAAACTCTCCCTGAAGCCGGCTTTCATTTCACTTTGAGCTTTTCAGCGATAAATTAATATTTCAACTGCGCCATCGCTCGACAAATTAAGCTGAAAAAAGTTGGACTCCGCCATGGCGGCGGCGGCGGCGGGTGAGAGCGATTCCGTTGCCAGATCGCGCCCAGTTTAAATGACACAAAATCACTCCGAAAATAAATAATTATAGGAAGCAGCTGAAAGCTATTTGACTCCGCCCCCCCCTCAAAAGGGAAACTACATTTGTGTGGGCGGATGGGGTGCGTTGACGTGAGCGGCTGTGGCAGTCCACGGAGCAGAGCCGAGAAGTAGGTCATCGCCATTGACCTGCCTCACACAGTCATTATGCACTGTGTGTGTGTGCGTGTGTGTGAGTGTGTGTGTGTTTGTGTGTGACTGTTCCAATTCTCTCTTAGCTCGCAGGAGCCAGAAAATAGCAAAGGCACACAGCGAAATGTTAGGACAGAGGGAAAGAGGGCAAACCTTGGGAAGATGAGCGTGAACGTGAGAGCATCGGCACCGTGACGCCACGTTGTCAGAAACCGAAATATGTTCACCGCGACCCCAACAAAAATATAGTTTGGGGCATTTTACCGCTGCGGCTAATTGCGAGTATGTCGTCGTCTATGAAGTTCCTTACTTTCACAGCGGGGACACACACAGGAACGACCAGCGCCTCAATTATTCACATTTTTGTGTGGAAAAACTGCATAAATTATTGACTCATTTTGTGACTCATAAAACACAACCTCCATCTTGTTTCTCTCTCTGTTTTTTTTTAAACGTCGCCTTCTCAGTATGAAACATTTTGACACCTTGTTTACCTCCAATCTATCGAAGAATTTAAAGACCCCCTCTACATCCCTCCCACACACACACACATACATACTACATCCCACACACACACACACACAACTGTTTAAGGGATTTGAGATTAGGATTGAGAAAAAAAATCTAAATAAACATAATCTGCTTTCATCGCAGCAGAGCATAGCGCACAGTGAGAGATTAACCCCCGACCTCACGCAGTCGTCGAGAGCGTGTCGTGTTCTCGGGGGTCGTGCTCTCCGTGGCAAGGTCGAGGCAAATATCCTCCGCAAATTGATTCGATTTATGATTTTTTTGAAATCCAAGAAAGACGACCTCGTCCTCCATGCGGGCTGTATGGATGCAGCCATGCGGAAGCGCGGACGAGACGCTCCCACCGCCATGTGGCGCCGAGTCAAAATATCATTCCGGTGTCTCAGCGCATGATATTTGTCTTGGGCACTGAAATAATGTGATTTAAAATCTTGCAGCGCTGGTGCTGGAGCAACTTTATTTCATGTAAACTCAGGCTCGCAGGTGTGGGTGTATGGTGCTGAGAGTCCAATTAAGACAGAGGAAGGGAGCGTGCATACTTTAGTGATGTGAGCACGCCGAGATCTAACACTAAAGAAGACCAAACTCCACTAGAGATCAGAAGAAAATATAGTTTAGAGCTTTTTAGATGTCAAACTCAAAGGAGAATTACATTTCAGAGCGTTCTCATCGCTTCACATCCCTGCTCCTCTTCCTCATCTCTCCTGTCCGCACATTCACTGGGTTGTTAGCGCGTTAACAACACTAACTGTTGCCCCCCTACACACACACACACACACACACACACACGTTACGTCTTTGTCTGATTCCAGACACCCTGCCATGTTGATCCCTAATCCACTTCCTACCACACTGGCTGTGACCAATCGCGGCCTTTCATGTTCCGAAGCGGTCAGTCACGCCTAACAGGATTGGCTGGCCGCGCCGTCCGCGGATGCCGGGGCCATTAGTGATTATGATTAAGGGCGGCATTCGTGATCGTGGGTTGTGTTTGTGTGTGTGTGTGTGTGGGCGGCAGGGTCCGTCTGGATTCTTGCTTGCGTGACCCAGATTGGGTACAGTGCTGCATGTGGAATGAGATGTAATCTTTGGGGAGGGGTGGGAGAGATTATGGGGCACAAAAACAAGCCTGGTGATGCTGTCAAGGGCACATTTGATCAGTGTGAATGATCTTCACACCCGCAGACACACACACACACACACACACACTCACACACAGCGACGAGAGCCTCGGAGTGCTTTTCATGCGTGTGTAGCTCGAGCGAAGCGGCGTGGCGGCGGGATTCAATGCCCTGCAACAGTTCAAAGGGCCAGATACTGTAAGCTCAACCCGAGTGGGAGTCTTCTTTTTAATAATTCGGCTGGCCGTGTGTGGGGGCGAACAGAGTGCCGGCCGCGATGACGGAGCATTAACGGAATGAGCGCCACGTGTGCTCCGTTTCCTTTTTTAACGACGCGGCAAATTTAAGTTAATGCCTCCACTCCGAGGCTGCGATCATACTACGATGCATCGGTGTTGCCTTTTAAAAAAAAAAAAGAAGTGTGCTTAGGATCCCCTGGCGGAGATGAAAGTGATTAAAAAGTGGTTACTCCCCAAAGTACGACATTACCATCGCAACTTTGATTGGATGACGGAATATTTTCGGCATTGAAGCGAGCCCCGGGAGAGGAAAGCCAGTCATGTGACGGCGTGCTGTTTGACTCATTAAACTTAACTTGTTTACAATGTTTGGGCCTTAGAAGCAGATTTTCTCATGTGATTTGAAGAAATCGAGCCGCCGAGTTCTCAAGTATAGAAGAATGAGTTGATAGGATGTGGATTTGTCTATTTGCGATCGAGGAATTAGCTTCCAGAGAGCTAATCCCTCCACACACACACACACACACACACACACGTAGCTTCAGACCCTCCGCATGCCTAAAAGCAGCAGCTCGTGTGCCGCACCACCCAACATGTGGACAGCTTCGGGAATATGCTTACAATTACGAGCCCCGCGCATTCTTTCGAGTCTGAACGGTGAGTGTTTTTCGGGGCAAAAGAGTGAACGATGACATGATCCGGTGTTTACGTTGACTCCGGAGGGGAGGAATGTCGGAAAAAACAAACCGAGACGATATTGAGTTTGAGAGGCCCCTCGAGCGGCAGATATTCCCAAAAACGATGTGATCTGACTTCTCAACATCTGCCGGCCTGCAGCACATTAACCAAACGCCGTCCGTGCATACCGAGTGGCCGCCGCATATCTCCAAACCCGCAGTCTGGAGAGAGAGAGAGAGAGAGAGGGAGGGGGGAGGAAATAAAAAAAAACGAAACCGAATCGCGTCTGACACCCGTGAAAGGTTGTTTATCAGGCGGCGCTCTCAAAGGATCCCAGATTATTTGGCTCCGAAAAGGATTAAACTGGAAAAGATGGTGTTTTTATCATTTTTTTTTTATCAGGGCGTTTGAAAGGGAGCGAGCTGCTGTGATCAGTTTCACAGAATAAAAAGTGCAAGAAAGTTCTGGGATTGCAGGATTACCGTGCTTTAGTTTGAAATACGACGCGTTCATAGGATTGATATCACGCAGCGGTTCATGTGCTCGTGAAACGGTACAAAAATCTCCACCAATCAGCGTTTCACGATGCATTTATTCATCCTTAAAATCAGCACGCGGCGCAAAAGGGATGAAGCCACGAAATGTCTACGGATCAAACGACGGCTTTTGGGCGACACCACACTCGGAATGTGTTAAGCGGCCGACTGTAGAGGCTCCCGAGAAAAGTTTGAGGAACCACTTATCCTCTCCACAGGACTACACAAGCTGCCAAGTCGCACTGCGCGCCCATTGTCGCCGGTTCCCCCAGCAACGCCGCACTTCATCTTATTCGCTTGGTGATTAAAGAACGCACTGGGGTGAATCAAATGATCTGAACTGGAGTGGAAACAGGGGGGAGGATGAATTGGGGAGGGTGAAAAAAAACTATTCCAGTCTGTCTTTATCCTTTTTTTCTTTTCCTTTCTTGAAGGATGTTTAGATAGCAATTAACAGCGCGCCCCTCGGGCGGCTGAAGTGGGAGGCGGCCGACGCTTTGAAGACAAACTTAACCAATTAGGGAGCGATAAGAGTCTCGTGCGCTCGGCCTCCACGTCGTGTCGTGGAAGCTCCACGCCGGCGAGTCGGCGGGTTTTTTCGGGGGCTAACGCTATCAGCTAATGCTGTCAGCAGCCAGCAATTAAGTTGGCTGACGTGCACTCAGGAAAAAGAAATGACAAAACATGGCCGTGGCTATATTTGTCGACACGGTTCCCACAGTCAATCTTCAGGGGTATGGGAAGAAGAAGAAAGAAGAAAAAAAAGCATCTGAGAGCTGAGATGCTTTCCTCAAGGCCGCCCTGGCTGACAATGCCAGTGAAAACGTGCCGGGGGGGAAACAGGAAAAGCAACAGTGCTATATCGGTCGGCATCGTGACAACTGCGAAACAAACATCAGACAAAGCTTTTTTTTTGTGCTTCCTCGTCTCCATTTGTCGAAGCGAAACGTAAGATATGGCAAACCCTCAGTGGACTGAGGGCTCGACTTCTAAAAGTTGAATGAAACGAAGCACAAGGTCAACTTTGACTATTTTAAACCCAATTTTCCACAAGTTTCAGTCCCAAAAACTGCATGACTCGGATTAAATTCAAAGGAGGCGGCCATGAAGGTCGCACATGTTTCTCCTTAATGCTTTTGTTTTGCCTCGGTCGAAGTTGCACGGGGCGTTCCTTGATCCGCCGTCGGAAACCGCACTTGACAGTACAGTGCATTGTCTCGCCGGGTCAAACCCTTGGACCCGCTTTTTCCTTCCCGACCCCCGTGACAGGTGAAACAGATCAGCGGCGGCACGGAGCCCGTGGCAGCCAGCTGTCTCGCACACTCTCTCAGTGAGCCCACAACACACACACACACACACACACACACACACACTCAGATACTGTACGTCCTTCGCTAAACACGCCTCAGCACACGGGGGGGATGCTGCGGGGTCGGGCGCCTCCGGAAAGGCTCTTTAAAAGCACACCCAATGACAGAGTTGTACACAAAGTATAATTATGGAGGCGTGTTCACATTCACAGACGCACAGGTGAATATATCAGCTGTTAAAGCAACTCTGTCTCCCTCTCCCTCTTAAGTGCTAAAAAGACCATCCGGGACTTTTTTTTTCTTTTTAAAGCCACGCGTGTACACTCAGCACTCTAACACGCACATCTGAATCATCGCTGCAGGCACTGTCTCCTGTCCTTGTGCGTCGTCTGCCTTAAGCCAGCACCACAACATTGTGACTCTTTGAATTTGGGTCACACAAAACAGCCTCTCGCATGCAGCAGTAAATCCCACCCGCCCACCCACACGTGGAGTGGAATGTGTTATTTGGGTCAATATTCAAATGTCACAGTCGATACTTCCAGTCCCATTTCAATGTCGGCACATTTTGGGCCCGGGATGAAAAAAATGACACACATTAAAGTGTTTTGTGAAGCTTGGGTTGCTCGAGAACTCCAAGACTTTGTATTTTTTTTTTTACCACATGGTGCGAGTAAACTCAAGTCAGCCAGTGTTTCTGCAGAAGTTTCTGTTCGCCGTGACACAGATGGCTCCACAGGACTCATTGGCTGAGACCCGAAGCCGCTGCTCTGTCATTACCATTCCAGCCAGGCTGGCAACTCAACGCTTCCACTCCTCACTTACACAATCTGAGCCCAGATGGAGGGCGAAACGCATGCGGGGGAATCCCCCCGGGGACTCGCGCACTTAAGTAAACTAAGAGCGACGCAAACTCCCACAGGGGCAAGGCCCACCTATTCACACAAGTACGCCAGAGAAAAGAAAACAGGAACCCCCCTCACTCCTCCTCTTACCTTCCACATGATTAAAATCCCATCATCCACACACAAAGTGAGAAAAAAAAAAAGAAGAAGAGAGAGAGGTGGGCACGGAACGGAAGCTCTCTCTCTCTAGCTCTCTCTCTCTCTCTCCTCAGCGGGACGCGGTAACGGCAGCGGCAGTGGTGGCGAGCAGCGAACTTGGGAGTCAGTGAGGATGTGGCTACGTCTCCGTGGCTGTGTCATCACCTCTCATGACATGCTTCCCCCCCTTGCCTGTGCAAGCCTTTCCATCCTGACCCGGCAAAGAGAGAGAGAGAGAGAGAGACAGAGAGAGAGAGAGAGCAGGGACAAACTAGTGCTCCTCCTCCTCCTCCTCCTCCTCCTCCTCTCCGTCCATCCCTCCCCTCCTCCGTTTTCCCCCTGTATTCAAATCTGCCAGTGGGCTGCCCTGCCTCTAAGTAGGCCAATCACTGTCCCACAGGGGGGCGGAGCCTGGGCCGGCTGCGCGCAGTGTGGGAGTTTGCAGTCGGGCGCGTCACGTCGACATTCCGCCCGTCTGCGTGCCTGCTGGTCCACGCTCATGTTCCCGCGCTTGGCATGCGATGCAAACTCGCGTGGACATGTGTTTTGACTTTGAGCAACAAGACATTGCTGTGAACTGTATACTCCCCCCCCCCCCCCCTCTCCCCCCACTTTCTTTTTTTTATTGGTGTTGAATGAACACCACAAACAATAGCCCCCCTCCAGTCCCCCCAAAACATTACACTCTACATCCTGCAAATATTTTCTTCCAATGAGGACTGTCTGTTTAGACTAATTCAAGCATGTCCTGTTTCCTCCTTTTTGGTGGGATCTCCTTGTTGTTGAACTTTTCCCCTGCCTCCCAAGCTGTGCTTTCGACTTCCTGGATGCTCGCGAGCAAGAGTTGGCTTCAGCTTCGCTCAAGTGGAGGCCTCTCTGCCTTCGAGGAAGATCTTCAGTGAGTATCCTGTAACTTTCCGCTTTTGAGTGCACCACACGTCCTCAGTTGCAATTCCACCTCCATCATTTTTAATGTCTGTCTGCTGTCTCTCCCCCTACCTTGAAACCTCAGCTGTTTTGTGCCACTGCTCATGAAAACAACCCCCCCTCCCATCCCCTTTTTCCCTTCTTTTCCTTTTTATGCGTCCCGCAAGTAAAGCAGCTTAAATTAATCTGTAGTCGGTCATTTAGCCTCCCACACAAAGCGCTCTGCTCCGCCAAAACTGCGGTCTCCAATCAGAAATCTTCAGCAGGCATCAGCTGTCTCGTCTTTAAACTTCTACCTCCCGGTCGTGTCTGACTCACTGCGGAGGCTGCTCCTTAGTCTTTGCAATTGTGCATAACAGAAAGCCGCTTGAGGCCAAAAGAAAAACAACCGAATGGTCTCTCGCCATTATTGGGAAATTTACAGTCCATGCCATGTGAAAGCTTTGTAATCTGGCCGCTCATTGCTTCGCCAGAGCCCAAATAATCCCTCACATGGCGCCCGAGGGGAGTGAGTCCTATTGTCGAAAGTGGAATTTGTGGTTCTTGGTTTTTGCAAACGGCAAATGGGTTAAATTTCAACTCGTGTCCCGGACGGCGGGATCCTCGAGGCCTAAAATGGACTCGTACGCTTCAAAGGAAACTGTTTGTTTAGGTCTGATGCGTTCCAGAGAGCACTGACAGACTTCTCAATGAGATGAAGTGTCACTGAATCCCTGTACGGTTGGTTTAAATGTGCTTACATTATTCTGGCCCAGTCGAGGAGGTTTGTTTAATGAATTTTAAAATCCCCCCCCCTCCACCCCTGAAGGTGAAAAAGACATAATTGTGCATGACCGGTGTTGGGTGTTTGCGGCACGTTTCGTGAACAACGCAGCTTTTTTCTTCCGTGGCGCTGCGTGGATGCGTGCGTGCCACGCACACTGTGTGGATGTCTGCGCTCTGGTGGGAATTGTGGCTGCGTTTCTGGCGGCTGGAAGTGGGATCAGTCGAGGTGAGGCCGCCGCCAAAGAATGTTCTTTTGGAAAAGAACAAGGAAAAGAGTTTCCATCGCGGGTCAGTTTCCCGGCAAGAGCGAGATCGCTAACTTTCTGAACACTCTGCTGGTCCCTTAAGATATGAAGCACAGCTCGAAGGAAAATATATAAGCACACACACACACACACACACAGCGCTTTGACCTCAATGCAAAAATATTTTTTTCAAATCACACTACTCAGAACTAATGAGTCGCGTTGTGAAATTGGAAAGTAAGTCTCAGTGCTAAAGTCTGTACGTCTGAAGGTCAAACTTTTCAAGCAAAGTGGCGCTTGCAATTTTCAGACAAAAGAGGTAAGCAGAGGATTCATACAATTTACCCATGAAACCCTCCACAGGCCACTATCCTGCATGGTTAAGTAGCAGCTAACCGCTTTAGAGCACCGGGGTTGTGTTGCGTTGGATTGTGATGCATTCAAGCTCTATTCAGGATAAATTAATAGAGGACAAAGGTCAATAAAAACTGTATTCATCGTTAATCCCCGAAGGCTCATCTGGAGGTTTCAATACATTTGTGAAGAAAGGATTGCGGTAAAGTACATTGGACTTTTTTATATGTTTGTGTGGTATTGAATTGGGTATCAAGACTCACTGGTATTGACTATTGTATTGTTGGTATGATGACATCGCCACTTGGACTTCCTCCATCCACACAACTGGCCCATCGTAAGGTGGATAAAACATCCTCTCGGTTTCAGAAACTGTGGGATGATGTCTTTTTCTTTTTTTTTAACAAGCTGTCGGTGCCTTAAGTCAGCTTTTAAAACGCAACAAGTATCGTGGCCCTAAAAAACTTGAAGTGCACCGAGCATCCATTTGAGTTTTCTAATCCACGTTGTACCTGTTGGAGGTGCACGTGGACGGTCCAGGCCTTTCACCGACGGCACACTGTAGATAGAGACACTGCCCAGTCCCTCCGTCAGACGGTTTCACTTATTTTCCCTTTGAAGGTTGTATCCAACCGCACTTTGCAGAATTAAAGCACACAGACGCGCAGACACGAGGCCTCTTTGCTCGTTCTCAAAGCTGCAGACGCAGTCAAGGAACCTCGGTACCGCAAAGTCGAGTTGCGTCACCTTGAACTATATGTTTCCCATCTTGCCCCCGGTGGTATTTTGACTGTGCTCCGAATGACATTGTGCGAGTAGAGATGGAGGGCATCGAGTTCAGAATCCAAATTTACCATGCAGGCACAGTGGCCAATTTAATTTTGAAGATTTGTTAACGCAAAATAAGAGAAACAGTTATGTGGAATATGTAAAACTGTTTGTTTTTTTGTCATAATGATCAAGTGCACAAAGTCAAAAGTTGTTCAATTTTTTTTGGGGACTTTTATGAAGTTTCTTGGACGACTGTTTATACATTTGGATGAATTCTTAGTCGTCTTCAATGCTGTGGTTTTATTTTGCTCCTCCTGTGAGGTTCTGTGTATCTAATCAAGCAAAGAGAAGATGAAAGAGTCTGAGACATAAAAGCTCAAGCTTTTAAAACCCGATTTAATATTTGCTTCATGTTGGCTGCTCCTTTGTGTGTGTGTGTGTGTGTGTGTGTGTGAAATATAGAAAAGAAAGCTCCTCTCTCGCCTTTTTTAATTTCCAACCTCCCAATGAAAAAGCTTTTGCAAAGCTGGCCTCCGCTGAGTTGCGAGACGTCTTATTTTTAACAACCTGGAATGAGAGGAATGCGGCGGGGTCCGTCTCCTCTCGGGGTGAGACCATTAAAGGGATAAAGCAGGACAGGGTTACGACCGAGACCTTTGCAGAGGGCACCGACGCTGTGGGAAGTCTTGGGATTTGTGGGATTTACATCACACATATGTGCAGAGGCACACGTGACAACGCCACTTTAATCCTTTCAGTGTCTCTCAGCCAGGTCAAAATGGATGTAAATGGACACATAGTCAGCATCCCTTTAGCTCCGTCGGTATATAACCATCCAGAGGCATCTTTATGACTTCGATATGCCATGTCGTAAAACCTCCCCAGCCCCTGATCGCTATCTTGAACTGTACTTTCAGCATTCAAACTGCATGACTTGTGGGAAGCTGTGGGGATAGTCCGTCATACATTGGCTTCGTGAGTGTGGTCGTGTCTCGCGTCCTCCCCCCCCCCCCCCCCCCCGCCCCCCTCTTCTCTCGCTCCATAAAAGAAGTACGAGTGACCTTTCTTAAGGCATCCTGGTTGTCACAGCTAAAGCCAAACACATATCCCCCTCAAGCTGACCTCTGGCCTTTCTAAGTGAGTTCACATGCGGCCGGCGAAGCGCTGGCTTCACTCAGCGAGGGGGGAAGATGCACAGCTGGTACCGGCCGAGCGGAGGCACGGCGGCGCAGTTTGGGATTAGTGTGAATTTGGTGGGGTTTTTGGGGCGAGGAGATTTTGTTGTCCGTGAGCCTCTCGGCTTCTATCAAGAGATCTCGGAGGAGAGCGAAGAGATTTAATCGGCGAGAAACTAATACAACGACAAGCCCCTCTGAGAACAGATTTTTAATAGAGGAGGAAGAGGAGGGGAAAGCGAGACAGATTAGGAGATACGAAAGGATGCTAAGTTCGGGAGATACAGAAGTCTGGCTGATAAACATTCAATGTGGCTGCACTATTTCCTCTGAGAGATGCACTGTAGTCGCACATGAAGCGAGGAAATGGAAAAGAAACGACCTGGATGGCTACAAGTACAAGTGACTCTTCATTATGACCGACATTCACATGTTCGTGAGGCGAATCAACAGACCATATGTGTGTGTGTGAGCCCGCAAACCTAACAAGCAATTCCCTCCGGTGGAGGGAGAGAGCACAGGCATGAGGCACGAGAGTCTCTGGGGACAAGACAGCCAGTACAAATGTCATTGTGAGTCAGAGAATGAAACAGGTCGGCCAATCAACGGACATGTTTGTGATTGGATGCCGTTCGTGAGTAACAACCGGGGTCAAGGGGGCGGGACGTTAAACTCTGAATCAGCAGTTAGTTGTTGAGCATCTTTTCGCCTGCCGGCGCCTTCCGACCCCGACAAACAAACGTGGACGCAATAAAAACATCATCCGGGATGATGAAGAGAGAAAGAACGAGCGCTCCTTGTTATATTCCAGATATGGTGGAGCATGGAGTAGCGAGTGTGTACATTATGCATGCACACACACACACACACACATCTGTATCCATTTCCTGAATCTGACATGTTAACCGGGAGCAGTAGCTCAAGGTCGCTCTCTGTCACCCCCGAAGAAATCCGCTGCCGCATCACCAAGGCGAATGCAAATAGGCCCGTTCGACACAGTCAAACACATAAATGCCCCAAAGCGTGCACAGGGCTGGACACACACAGATGGACTAACGCACACACGCACGCGCACATGAATAACAGACGCATACTGTATGTATGAGTGTCAGGCAGCATCATCATTAGCCGTCAGCCGGCCCAATGTGTCCTCAAACTGTCACGTCTTCACTCCTCGGCCTCAACTCAAACCAACACCAGCTGGCGCATCATAACAACATGATGTAGTCCCGAAGGGAACTCAAAAATCGGACTCAAAATGATTAAAAAAAAAAGGCAAACGAATGCCCGAATCAGCATCACGGGTCATCGAAAACAACTGCAAGTGCCGAGAGAGCTGAAGATGAGAGTATTCTCCTTTTTTTTCTTTCTTGGATTGCAGGTGAGTTCGTCAGCGGGTGGAACTGGCTGAGTTGTGGGCGTTGGTCACAACAAGTGGTTTTACAAAACCAAATGAGGTCGATGAATCATTCAGGATGTTGCTGACTTAAAATAATGCCAGTGGCACATCGGCTGCATGGTATAGGTCACTGAATGTCGTGCCGGCCTTGGTACCATCAGGCGGTCACCGGCACACACGGCTGAGTTTGTCTTCAAGCTAATGTGCTATTTCAGGCGTCGCTACATTATCTATTAAGATTCTCACACGGAGTAAAGTGCAGCAGCGCTGCCTTGTTGTGTGGAGTGAAATAAGAGTGTGATGAGGCGTACGGAAAATTGTCTTCGCGGCTCTTCCTTTGAGGTCCAGGCTGAGAGCCAATCTAGTTAGAATGGATGTGGATTCAAGGGAGACATGAATATCATAATGTTGTTTTCCCATATTCTCATCGGACAAAAATCCTAATGATGTCCAGCGCGAAGCCCTCCAATTAGCGCATGAATGCATCCCTCCACAATGCTCGGCCTGTGTGTCGCACTCGATCACCTCGCCGCTCGTCCCCGGTTGCGTAACTCCCCGCCCCGCATTAAATGGAGATCAGCGCGGGTTCAGTTCTCACAGGACAGCGAACGTCATTGGCTCGTATCACCACATTCCTCCTATTAAACGTCTGAAGCGCTTTTTTACACTCAACTGGAAATAAAAAGCTCACGGGGAATTAAAGTCTGCGATTCTAATCCGAGACATCTCCTCGCGGTCCGCCAGCTGTCCGCTCTCTGACAAAAAAATGTCCATTGTTCATGCACAGCCCCTCAGTAGTTTGTCAGTGTTTCCCATGTACAGTGTTTATTTAGAGCAAATAGTCATGCGGAAAGAAAACAAAGCGATGTGCAGCATTCTGTTGGATTAGGATCAGAATGTCAACGTTACATAATGACCTTTTGAACTACGAGCTACAGACGCAACGTTAGTCCATTCAGGGGAGGTGGAAGGCCGCGGATGTAGAAAGAGAAAAGGGCCGTGGCAATCTGTCACGTGCGCGCATTTGTTCAAATATCCTCAATTGCAAGACCTCCACCTTTTCTAAATGCCGTAATTAACATGGCCATGTAATAACCTCATGGGCGGACCGGAGGCCACGTGACATACCACGCCGCGCTCGTGACTTTTCGGGATCACTCGACTCCAGTCCGGTGCCGATGACGCCATCAGCCGGGACACGGATTCCTTCCGACCTCACAAAACAAAAAGGCGTCGATAATAACCCCAAAACGCTCTTCGGAGTCCTGCCATTCTCTGTCACTCAGAGCCCCGAAGGAGGTAAGAGGAAATACTGTGCGCGGGAGTTATTTTAAAGTCGCGTACTGCTGTTGTAGTTGAGCCTCCCCGCGGTGAAAAAAAATGGACTTTTCCCCCCAGGTGTGCTAAACGACGGCGTGGGGCATGAATAAGTTATAAGCGGAAGTCAGGCTCGCCCGGCCTCCCCTGCGCTCGGCCCTGCGGTGCAGTGCAGCGCAGCACGTTGTGTGTAGCAGGTGTGTGTCGAATGTAATGATGTACTCGACTGCAGCTGGCAGTGAGAAAACATTCAGATAAATGAGCCTGTCAGCGCCTGTGACGGGGAGCATGGACACACACACACACACACACACACACAAACGTAAGCATAGTAGTAAGTAAACATCCTCCGTGGCCGTTAAAATGAATCCCAGGTTTTTAGCCGGCGTCGCAGGCGACTGTGACAGGAAGCACGACGCCGGCGAGAGGAATCGAGAGGCGGGGAACGTGTTAATCAGAGGATATGCATTTTGGATGAAGGTGAGGGGAGAGGGGGGGGGGGTCGTGGGGGGAGAAGGGCACATACACGTGTGACTACAGCCATGAATTATGAATGCGCTAAACGGTGGTCTCAGTTGGATCGTTAATGGCGTGAATTATTAATCGGCCAAATCATCCACGTGAGAGGGCTCGGGGCTTCGGAGATTCCAGGTTTGGACAACGCCGTCGGTCTCACCTTTTTGGACATCGGAAGCCAAGACTGGAACCTGTGGCTCGCGCTCGATGATTCTTTCTTTTCGTAATGGCCGCGCTGCGGCTTTTGATAGCGATAATGCAATAGCGCGGTACACCGTTTTGAGAAGTGTCACATTTCCGTCTCGCACGGAGCTTCGGGTTGACGTCACCAGAGGGAGGAAACATGGAAGAGGTTGAAAAGGGCGCGCACACGGGAATATCTATCTCGCTTGCAATGCAGCGTGGAGACAGACAGGCACACAGACGGGCTGACCCTCAGATGTGCTTCCCACAGGGGGCGGGACAAAGCTTCTTAAGCCGAATGACATTGGCTTCCAACATGTTTGCTTGCCCTCTCCACGCGTCTTGTCTGCGCCGAGCTCGAGCTGTCCCCTCGGGCCCGAGCCAACACCTCGTCTATTCTCCTAACATCAGCACAGATAAATACTGCCAGGCGGAGACGCACAGGGCTAGTTTCACACACACACACACACACACACACACACACACTCATACACACTCACGCACACGTTGACCTCAGAGGTTCAATCGATAAACCACCCGCAGCACTTTTCCAAAGCTTGGAAAAGAGACTGTGTGTTTCGTTACTGCTCCCATTAAACAAACAAGGCAATCTATAAGACCATTAGTGGTATTGCGTCGCTCTCCCTTGGAACACAGCTTCATACAGCTCAGCACCCGTTATCTTGTTTGCACAAAGGAATCCATTCTTAACAATGTGGCCAAAAAGAGAGAGAGAGAGAGAGCGAGAGAGAGAGAGAGAGAGAGTGTTTGACCCTTCCTCAGAAGGGGCATCGACCTTCTATTTAACACACAACACGTTGTAGATCAACAAGAGGCCCACGCTGAATGGCAATGAGACAAAGGAATAAGATCTGTGGATGCCGTGGCACCTCTGGGTTGCCCTGAGAGTGGATCAAGGTTTTTGTTTTTTTTTCAATTTTCCAATTTTCTATGGCATGCTCTGCATCCGAAATCTCAACCGTCATACCAAGGTTGGTCACTTTAAATACATTAGAGAGTTAGAGTAGATGGATGCATGAGGTTATTATCTACTGAGTAGTCAGAATGATTCAATACGTCCATAAGAAAATGCATATTTGCCTGTTGGTCGATGCGAATCACCCTGCAAGAGATTGAGCTCAGCGTCCCCTGTGGCACCGCATTTGGGTACAATTTTCCAAAACAGCGTGGTTTCCAAGTCACTGTGATCCTGTTGACTCGACACATTCCTTCCGTGGTTTTTCCCTCGAGACCAAACGAGATCAAACCTCCAGTGAACAGATGTTTGGACTGCTGGGTGATCGGACCATTTTGCTTTTGTTCAGACGGCACACACAAATCCAATAGTTTTTCAATGGCCGGCCTCAAAGGCTGGCTCAACCACAATTTGTATTTTACAAGCGTCCATGTTGGATTTGTGTTTGGATGGTAAAAAAAAAAGTTTTGCCAAGTCTTCACTATGGTTGATTTGTTTTATTTCCTTCAGTTTAGTGGAACAAGTTGGATCACATCTTGGATTTGTTGTCACCCCACAATATATATAGTTGTAAAGAACGAAAGCACACGTGTATGCTTTGGGGTTTTTGTTACACAACGGTGGGAGGAGCATGATCTGATATCATTATGCAAAAGACACACAAGTTCTCATTTGTGCATTTAGTAATGTCGAGCACGACTCCCTCAGCTTTAGAAACAGCTCTCCTGACACTGTTCTCTCGGTTTATGAATTCTCCACCAAGACGCATCGATCCACTTCTGCTTATAGGCCACTCTGAGCGTCAGCTAATCAAAGTGCCAATTAACGCGGGCAGCGGCATGCGCACCGAGCTGCAGCGGAAATCAATAGAATACTGAGCTGCACGGGCTCCGACTTTGTGAACGAGATGAGACAAATGTCAGCTATTACGTAGTTGAGAATGATCTTTGTTCAAATTACCTTCCGTTGATCTTTTCGGTGGTACGCTGTTGGGTTGGTAATCGCAGATCAGGTTTTGTTGACTCCAACAGCTATGGAAGAAAAAAGATCAAACAGGCAAATCAATGTCTCTCCTTCAATGGCAAGACCCCAGGCTCTTGTGATCATTCATTCGGTTATTGGCTTTAACTCATCCAGAGTCACACGGACCAGCAAACTATTGCAAGACCAACACAATAGGCCAATAAATTAAGACGTGTTTAAAGGTTTATCAAACAACCCGACAGAAATCAAGACGTAAGGATTGATGAAGGCCCAAATTTCACTATAACCTCTCCCGTCTCCAGGTATAGATGAAATTAAATAAGCGATAAATGCCGTTTTCTTCATGTACACTCCTCGTGGAGCCTCCTGGTGACCCGTGTTTAGTCCAGCACATTTCAGTAATTCATCGTGGGATTAATTCCAGTAAGTACAACTAGATGATGAAGATTTCTCTGGTCACTGTCCTCTGACAGGTGGTTCATGAAAGGAGGTCAGAGAGGGATGGATTGAATGGATGGATCCGTCCAAAAAATCCCATAATGCAAGCTGGTATTGAACACAATAAGTGCAAGTGCACACTCCCGGTTGATTACTTTGTAACTTGATCACCGTGTTTCTATTCTACCTGGCGACAGAGATAACTTTCTAGAGTATACCATCTCTACTTAATAAACTTATTAAGAGTAGTATCCTGCTAAGGATCATCATCCCATGTGAGTTCTAGAGGGGGGAAGTGCCATGTGCCCAAGGTTCCCAGCACATTGAACAATAGTAGGACTGCACTATTGTCCCGCAAGCATACAGCGCATTGAGAGGAGTTGAATCGGCCGCACAGCCGGAGCTGCAGTGGAGCCAAAGCTGTGTGTTTAGCGGAGGCCGAACAGAGCGGGGCACTTGACTAGTTCACGGTCCACCTCATCACCAAGTGTCTTTGGCTCTCTCCGGTTTTTGTCATTGTGCAGATAAACATTCGAGTGCCATGTTTGGTCACCCGGAGGACAAACCGGCCCATTCATACAGTCCGATACCCTGACGACAGATGAAAGGGGTTCACTGCAAATAAAATGCCTCTTCATGCATTTCAAGCTCCCCCTACTTTAAAAAAAAAAAAAAACCCCTCTCCGTCCTTTCCCTCAATTTAAACTAATTTTCTTGAGGTTTGGTGTAAGACAAGGCGGTGGCGAGGAGCCAGAGTTCTGCTGCCGAGGAGCTGAAACGGGAATGCCAAGCTCTCGAGTCCCGAGCAGAGAGATGGGATTTTAAAGCCGGAATGTGGGGTGGGGGGTTTGGCTGGGCATGAAAAAGATTGGACACACTGGCAGTCGCTGATGCCAGGGCCTCCTTGCTCGAGACGCCGCTGGGTTCCAAGTACGGCAAAGAGGGAGTCAAAACTGCGAATAATCTGAGCAAAGTATAGTCAAGACTTCAAAAGCCTCCTAGATTTGACATGTCGTGAAATACTCCTGATGCTCAAATCAGCTGTCCATTTTCAAAATAAGAGCGGTTGAATTTGTAGTATTTGTAGTGTTGCTTGTCCTGGGAGAGAGAGAAAAAACAAGCCGTGCGAGGAATAAAGAGGCAAAGAAACAATTTAGAAGAATCGATTAGCAGCTATCAAACAAACAATACCGTTGCCTCTGAAAACTCCCACTCCAACTCGGATCAATGCCACAGCGCTGGGCAAAGTTTGGACTCGAATCTTCAAGACGATTGCCTCAAATGACTCCAGACGTGTGCTTTTAATGCCCTACCCAGCTATTTGTGGCTTCCTCCAACACCTTCCACTCCTCACTGTGACAAACCAGGGGCTGTAGCTCACGCTCCGGGTCTCCGAAACCTCCCTCCGTACACGGTTTCACTTCATTTGAGCTCGGCGCCAGTTGCTCCAGGTACGCAACTGTCACATCCTGCTGCATTCAGCAGCACCTCCCTCCCCACATGTCAGCACTGATAAGGGAATGGAGTGTGTGGAATCCATAATGCGGGAGCGGAGGGGCCGGGGCTGTTGGGAACTGCGACTCCGTCCACGATCGCTGCAGTGAATCATGTCTCATGAGTGAAAAATGAATCATTTCATCCCTTTTTAAGCAAAAAGGTCAACGCAGTAACAGGACTCCTGAAAACCTAATATGGTATGGAAACTTCAATACGTCAAGGTTTAAATGAAAGCCAGGCATTGCTCATATTCTAACATTTAGGGTTGTATTTCTGAGTTTCTGGGGGGAAAGACATCTTGGTAAATTGTAGTCTTTAGTCCACATCAAAGAGATGTTTCATTTATCTTGCACTTAAGTAAGTTGTAGACTCATGCTGCTCAGTCAGCCAGACAGAAATCCCACTGACTGCACCAGCCTCGTATGCATTTCACATTATTATTCAATATTTAGAGCCGCGTGTGTGTGTGTGTTTGTGTGCCGGCCTTTTAATAAACCAAAGAGGACATCGCCGCGACGGTCCGAAAATAAGTCCACGGTGAACGACGCGATCACGAATATGGCGCACGGGTAAACGTGCAAGTTCACCAGAAACCTTCATGGTCAGCATGCAGCTTAGATAACTTTCTATAATTGATAACGGAGAGTATATACTAGTTGTATTATTCATTGGCCGAGTCAACTGCGATTCACTTCAGACACATTTCTCTGCAGTGAAGCATGGGAGGGCGTTTAACGCTGAATGAACCATCACAGAAATTCATGCAGACCTGAAGGAATTTCCACTACTTATCATAAGAAGTTGCACTGTTCTTTTTCTTCCATCTTTGCAGAGTTGAGAACATATTTGCATAAATACCCGGCAGTGCAAAGCAAAGGGAGAAACTTTAATGGAGAGTCTTCCGTCTGCTGGTAACGCCACAATAAAATCAAAGTATTATTGTAGAATATAATGAGCATCTCACCCCTCTGTCAAGTCGTTTCTTTTGAGCAAGATGTGAGTGCACTTGTGCAGTAAAATAATTGCTTACTTATTTAAGCATTGACAGCTTTCGGCAGCTTATAAAAACAGCGTGTAAGCCTGTGAAGTCTCTCTCCTAATATATATTTCCAGACATGAAGACTTAACTAAAAGCGCTTAAATTTTATGTTTTCTTTGGACTGAAACCTAAGATGCCTCCTTATCGTTTCAAAAGTTCTCTGCGCTCGCCACCGAGACTAACGAAGCCAACGAACGAGGCCTATTATACTGGCAAGCAAAGTATTTAGCTTTACGGTACAAATGTGGAACATTGGCTTCCATAATACGGTCATGAGTCCAAACAAGCAATTTGTCTCTTGGCTCCTGTACACGGAGAGCATTGGATAATATGTTGGTCCAAAGAAACAATGATACATGCACTGTACAGCTAGCAAGCTAGTGCTAAAACATAAGCATGGCTTTCGGTGTTTTAGGCAGTTGCATATAGGCATTATGTAATTAGATATGACCCAATAACTTTGACACAGGTACATGTATTGCATTGTTAACATGCAGGAAATGCATGTGGTTAAATAGTTTGTATTTTAGTCATTTAAATGTGTTCACTGTTAAGTGAATGCAATTGTAAGCCATTAGAAATATATACTTAACAGGTATTTCATGATTTTCTTTTTCAACAAGCTACTGCATTATGTTGTTTACACATTATCTAAACAATCTACTTGTCTATTCACCGTAACATTGAGTTTCTTGCCGATCTATAATGAAGCACTTGGAGCTCATGGCGACCAAAAGTCAAGGGAGCGCTCATGCAGCACACCGGGTTGAAAACTAGAGACAAAGCTGTGCAAAGAGCTGCACCGAGACAATGACAGCGGCGGACACGTGCATCCAACTCCCACGCTTCCACCACATGGAGCAATCAAGCCCCCGAAAAACACCCCCTCCCCACCCCGTCCCGAGCCACTCCACCCCTCCGATGTATGACATCCCATTGTGCATGTGCTACGAGGAAGAAGAAGGAAAAGGAGAGAGGGAAAAAAAAGACCCGAAACCCCATTGCCTCTAAAGGAATGGTCCCAATGAAAGTGAATTAAGCAACAAAGGAGGCACTTACATTCAAGAGGCTCACATGGTCCTCCGACAGAAAAGAAGAGAAGCGTGTGCAGTGATTCCAGTCTGAGAAAACAATAGTGACTAACCTTGAAGAGAGAGAGGAGAGAGAGAGAGAGAGAGGTGGTGAAAGTGAGGGGAGAGTCAGAGAGATGGGAAAAAAAGAAAAGGTGAGAGGACGCAGATCCATGCAGCCACACACCACAGCGTACTCGCAAATCAAAACACTTAGGATCTTTTCTGGCATCTCCCCTCCTCCTCCTCTTCCTCCTCCTGCCGTTCATCCTCCCCTTCACCTCCCCCTCCTCCTCCCCCCCCCCAGTGCCTTCGGGTTTTACTTGTCATGTGTTCAGGCTCAGTCAAGCGTGAAGCGGGCTGAGGAAACCAGCGCTGCAAGTGCTTGGTCCAGCGGTCGGTGTGTAGCTCATGCTTATGTTACGCGGAACGGTGAGCTCTTTTTCTTGGACCCTTTTCCGCGAGTTTGATCCAGAGCAGATGGACGACGAGGCGGGAGGCGATATCCCGCGTCTTGGCTTGAGCCGCCACACCTCCCTGGGGTCAACGTCCTAAAAATAAGAAGAGAGAGAGCCAGAGAGAGAGAGAGAGAGAGAAACAAAGCATGTCTCCTGTGGTAAATGTCGCTATCCCTTCAGAGGCTTGTGTTCAGCTTCCAAAAACAGTTGGCTACAACTTCACATCTCAGCTAAGTCGGTCCCAAAAAAAAAAAGATAATGGAAGTCCCAAACTGCAGACACATCCACATTGCCTCAACACAATTAAATGGAGGGCTCTCTTGCTGGGCATTTGCTGATTGCACAAAATGTTACACCCCATGTATAATTTTGTTCTGTCTCGCTGAACAAGCTGATGCGAAACGTGTTCCATTTTTAGTAATGTTTGCAATTTTTTTTTCCAGCTAGTTTTAACTTTCAGCGGTCGTCAGCCAAGAGAACAGAAGCACCGAGCAGCGGGATCAGCTCGCGTTCACATCACAAAGTACACAGATTGACTTTGACCACTTTGAGGCTGAAACTGTGCAAAAAAATCCAAACTATATGTTCTTTACCAAGAGCTGGTGCTTAAATGTGCTCCGTCTGAAAATAAAACGATTGCAAATCATCAAAGACGTTGCTTTTGGAAAGAAGGAAAAGTGTTGGAATCAACATGGACAACCAATGTGGAGCGACACAAAGAAGAACAATGAACATATTTGCATCAAGTTTCTTGGATCTTGGGGATATTGCTCTTATATTTTTTTTAATTATCTTCTATGCGTTAAAGAGCTAAGCTCTAATGATATCATTACGTACATACATAATCATATGGCAATCAGTCCAGTGGTTTTTGAGATATTTCAGTCAGATCCAAAGTGTTAGACGGACCAATTGGCATTGTCATCTCTCGGGCTCCGACCCAAGCTTGGCTCGAGGAAAAGGGAAAGTTTTATCTCAATAGTTTTCTCACCTGCGTTCAGAACAGTTCAAAAGGTGTTTAGCCATCCTGTTTCTAAGAATTCACCTGGAGGAAAACATCCTCAAAGTTACTCAGAAGATGGAGCCGTTCTTCTTTCACCCCTTGTGGTCATATGTAGTATTACAACAACAAACACTGCAAAAGAGACCTTTGAAACACAATCCTGGCAAACTTCTTTTTATTTTTTGTTTTACCTGTTTTACAAATGGAAAAAAGAATGCAATCCAGCTACATGGAGCTATTTTCATCCGTTCCTAAATCCGAAACAATTCACAATTCAGAGCCGACGAAGCAAAAGAACGAGCAGAATGTTCTCGTCTCACCGCGAAACCACCGCCTAAACGCACAAATACAATACTGATATGATAACATATTATAAACGCATGTAACTGAGTGCAGAGCAGTGGTGAAGCAGAACTGTGTGGGCATGTGTGCTTGACTGACAGTTGTCTCAGACGTTCACACTCAACCGTGGCATTTGCCCACACCTCCGCTTCCCCCAGCACTGGGATTATTTTAGTAGCGCCAGCAAAAGATGGAGAGAACAGATGAATCCGAGCTTGAAAAGCATGTAAACCTTAAAAAATGTCAAGACTTCAAAAACATTTCTCTCCCGTCTGTTGCAGAAAATAGGTATTTTTGGCTCACGCGCCGCTCACTCTGACGTCTCTGACGACGAGACGGGTCAGTGCGCCGCGGGAAGCACGGGCCTGTGACATGAAGTGAAACTCAAATCCGCGAAGGATCCTTTTCTGTTCGGTTTGCATCATCCTACGGTCATTATGCGGCCAGCACAAACGTCTGGAAGAGGAATGCGTATCGCACAGATTAACCCTTTTACCCACAGTGTGTGAGTAAGGAAAGCAATTTGGAGTCCCCCCCCCCCTGCTGACAGTGGTTCGGATTTGGATGACCGAAGCTGTTCCAACAGTCCCTAACAACATGATCAGCAGCTCAGTCAAGCTCCACCAGGGAGCATAAGACCTGCTGATGAGGACTGGCATGGCTAATCATCTGCTCCAGTGCAAGTGGGAGGATGTAAAAAGGAAAAAAAAAGAAACAGATTAAAGTGAATATTGAATGTGCTACGAGAGGACTTTTTCATACGAAAGATTACAGAGGATGTCGGGCTGATGTTCACGTCTGTGTCGTGTCTCTCTCTCGTGCCAATGCGGCCATGTGGGAAGATAATCTTGAGATATGCCGGCTTGCTCGGGAAGTGGTAGGATAATCTTACGAGCCACCCAGGAGAAGGTGTTTGGTTTTCTTTGTGTATCATCTTGGTTGGGTTTATGCATTCGTATTTCTCGCTGACGGGACAACCCACCGACATGGCCATCTCGCTGGATTGGATGTACAGCGTACAGGTCTCATGAGACGTTCAAAGACATTTTTCAAAGCTTGTTTGTGTGGGTTGCAGCTGTCTCTATTTCTCCCCGGAGCTCAAGGACCAGCCCTAATATGTTCCACGCCGACCTCTGGCACTTTTTTAATGCTTTCATGCTTTCTTTGCTGCGGCGGAACATATCCAAAAAAGACCTGTTGTGTCTTACATTACTTCTAGCTCGGAGGTGAGTCGGGCTGTTGTCGTTTAAACTTTTGTCACACATCCAGTGCCGATGGAAATGGTGAGGAAAACACATGTGACTCATGCAAGATGTGTGTTTAAAACACATCCAGGTGACCTGCCAGTTAAGATGCACTCTGGTTTGATTCAATGTCTACGTCCATACATGTATACACCTGGAAAGTTGATCCTGTACATGTTGTTTTAAAATGAATGCACCCTGGACAGTCTTTGGAGAAGCCTTTTGTTTCTGGATAAACTTTTTTTTAAATAACTAAAGTTGCAAGGTCAGTCCCCGCCACCGGCCGCTACGATGAAAGCGACCGCGAGCTGCAGCTTAATCACATCTTGCCGAGTGACTCGAGTGTTCCAGCTGCCTCGCTGCGTCGAGGAGCGCACACCGGCCCCCTCGTATCCAGCCGGGGTTTTGGCTTATGACCTCCAAAAGCACTGGACATCAAAGAGAATAATGAATGGGATCAATATGTTCCAAAGTGAGTTCATTCGCCGTGCACACACACACACACACACACACACAGAAACACACACTGTACACAGTTTGAAAGTGAAACAAACGGGTCGAGGCTGCTTTTAAGTGAGCGTCAGCAGCTTTATGTTGCCCGCCAAAGACCAGGAGGGAGTCACTGACACACATCCACCGTCTGCTGACCCATTTAGCCCATCGGTACAGGAGGAAAAGACAAAGACGATGTCGCCGGTGACCTCACTGTCGTCGACATCGTGTCCGAGCTACTGCCGCTATTTCAGAAAAAAAGACGTTGCCCTTAACAGCTGGAGAGATAAATTCTAGCTGAATAGGGAAAGAAAGGAGGCAAAAGGAGAAAATGATGGTGACAGGTTTCAACCTTTTATCACTCCGACAACTTTTAAGCTTTTATGACTTTTTCAGGAGAAGATTTTAATGATAATGTTTATTGTTCACTACCTCGCAGCCGCAATAAAAAGCAATCAAGGCTCCCGCCGCAGACAGATGTTCCTTTTACTGTCTTCAGGGCATGAGGAGAAAGCACACTAATTTGTTATTGTCATATGCATTTAAATATGGAAGCATCGCATGAGTCATTGCATAAATATTTCACATACCGGATCAGCCGAATCGCTAAGCATTCTGCCGCGTTCTGGCCCGGAGCGTCGCGGCTACAGGGCCGCCGAGAGCGACGGAAGGAAATAAAGTGTTTCGGTAATACATATTTGGGAACAAAGAAAGTGATGCTTTTTGCATCATGTGTCAGCCGGACCTCGGTCAACAGCGCGGGACAAACATTCCTCACTTCCTCAAATAACTCTGCGTGCAGGAGCTGAGGGATGACGCAACGCACAGAATGTCCTCAAGGACTCCTTGTCATAATAAGTACATTATCATAGAAAAGGGAAACTGAGTCGAACTCACAGACATTTAAATGGATGAGTTGCCTGTAGTCCATGAGTGACCTATTTGCTCCTATTAATGCAACATGTCTAAGTTTATTATATTACGTTGAAGCGTACGAATCCAGTGCCATAATATTTTGTAATAACACAAAAGCCTGGGAGGTTTTCACAGGGAGATCATTACATTTGGACTCATGAATTTCCATTAAACTCCACTGCCAAAAAACAAAAAAGAATGACTTTGGAGAAGAAGTAAATTGGGGTAAAATGCTTTGAGGCGGTCAGAAAATACCACAGATGTCCGCCATGTTTTTTCATAAAAATTGTACACGCTGTGCCTGTAGAAACGTGTTTGGCTTTCGAGCAGTGTGGCTGCACGGCGTGAGCATCAAAGAGCAGCTTGTTCCCGTCCAAGTGTATGATGCGCAGTGCGTCCGCCACGCCTCTTCCAACGATGTGAAAATGAATAAAAGACGGGCCTCTCTGTTTGTGAACATCCGTCACGTGCGCCTTCGCTAATTATCTCCAGGCCGCGCTCCGTGTTCTGGATGTTCGGGCAATGCGACGGCGCACAAAAGAAGCTGGCGTTCTGCCTGTCCGGTGCCCGGTCCCCATGTGGCTCTACCGCACGCATCTGCCTCCCGCCTGAGCCTCCAGGACTGCGGGCGACGCCTCGGGGCTTCGGCACATGTGCAGTGGAGCAGGGGGGAGGGGTTGGGGGGGGAGGGCGAACATGTCACGGCCGCTTTCTCCAGCGTGCCGGCTTCTCGTGCCCGACTCCCTCGACCCGCGGCGGCCGCCTGTAATCTTCCTATATGCGCCGAGCCGCGAGCAGGCGGCGAGACTCAGCCGCGAGGGGCCGAACAAGCGAGCTGACCTGGAAAAAAAAAAAAAAGAATGCCTTTACTCCGAAGGGCCCGGAGGGTTTAAAGGCCACCGTATAGCGGGGCGGCTGGCAGGGCTGAGAGCGTCAGACCCGGTTGTGTTTGCTCACCACGCACTGCTGTTTTAAATCCAATGCCAGCCCACACACACTGAAGACAGTAGTTGCGCTGCGGTTTTTGCTCAAAGACTTTGCTTTCCTGCAGACTAAACCCAGATTTTCATAAGTGAAGGACTCTGAGGACACTCAAAGACCTCCGAGCGTCCCCACGGCTCTCATTCTCATTAGATAAGGGACTGAACACTTGCTCGGCTCTGTTTTAAAGGGCCACATCCCACTGCTTCCTCCTCTGAGCGTGCGCGGTAATTTAATTAAGTCCACTGGCTTCTCTAAAGGGCAACTGCTAGAACCAACACAATTAATAAAATGGGTGACTCCTCTGCTCTCTGTTGCTCTTTGTTCTCCTCTCCTCATTTATGTGGCTCGGCACCCCCCCCCCCTATCGGCACAAGCCCCCCCCCGACTTAATTTGCATTTAGAAAAGTCAAATCTGGCTTCTCACCCTGTAATTATTCATAAACTTTAAGTACAAAGTCAACAGACCATGAAGAATACCGCGAGTGGAGTTCTGACAAAAACGTCTCTTTTGTGGATTTAGTGCAGGAAGAGCAGCACGAGGCAACGCGACTCATCTTTATTGGCTCATTTGAGGGGCTCCACCTTACTTGGCTCGATGACAAGCGACGGTGTGAACGCCGGCGCGACAGAATGTGTCTCCGACACGGCCGCGGTCCTCCGGGAGTCGACTTATCCTTCTCAAATGTCAGCGTTAAACTGATGATGCCGCTTCCAAGATGGTGGCTCCTCGTTGGGATTTGTCTCTGAAACTGAGGGTTATTAGCAGACTGGCTGCGGATCAGAGATGGCTCGGGGGTCCCTTAGGACAGTTCAAAGTGTAATGAGGTTAATTAGCAAGAACACGACCTAGACTAAAGAAAACCGCTGATAATATAGAGCGTAATATGTGTGGGTGATTCATAGCTTCATTTAAGAGCTAGAAGTCAAATATTATAGTCATTTTTCATCTAAAGTAGGCTGATATTCGGATGACTTAAAACATAACCATATGAAATTTATAAAATGAAATCCAGCGCTGAATAAAAATGACAGATTACAAGCCATTCTCTCTGTCCATCTTGTGTTATTCCTATTAGACATGAATTATTGTACCTTTTATCACCTTATCGTCATCTGCACACACACACGCACACACACACACACACACACACACACACACACACATATAACATAAATAGTTAAGTTATGGTGTTATTCTCTGTCAAGGCTGAACTACTCTCCAACTTTTTATTGCACCTAAAGACATCAGCTAATATATCACATGTAGTTAAACTCAGAGGTCGATGAAGAAAAAGGGCAAACGTTATGAAAATGTGGAAAAAAATCAGATCTGGATCTCCGTGACATTTATACAACAAAATCTAGCCACACACACACACACACAGGTCCATAAGGGGTGTTTTGAGGATACTCTGGTCATGCAGTCACCAGGAGAAGGTCAGGTTCCCCACGGCGGTAAAGAGAGAGGTTCTAAGGTCAAACATCGAGCAAGCACCCACACAGACACAGGAACACAAAATACGCTCTGGGTGTGTGTGTCTGTGTGCGTCTGTGTCTGTGTGTGTGGGCGGCCGGGATGGTTTGTGTCTGTGCGGTCAGTTATTAACACAAGCGCACATTGCTTTTACTCGTGGCCTTGTCATCCGTTGCCGTACATTTCATCATCTTGTTTTCCCTGCCCGCCCGAGTCGACACGCCGCACACGTGTGGCGCTGTTGACACACACACACACACACGCTGCGAGGATTATTCCTCTCACAACCTCGCACTACAAACCAACATCTGTTTTCCATTGCGTGTCTTCAATTTTGTACCTCCTCTCACCTGCTTGCACAGTACATATGGTTGTGTGTAAGTGTGTGTGTGTGTGTGTGTGTCTCGGCAGGTCGGTCAATTTTTTATGTCGTAGTGCACGAGGAGGTCACTTGTGTACTTCATTTGAATTTCCAATTCATTATTTAAAGGGACAGCAGTCGGTTGTTATTTTAAGCTCGTTAATCACTCCTCGGGAGGTTCATGAATCCGAGCTGCAGGATTAGCTCGGGCGGCGGCGGCGGCGGCTTCCTCTCCGCCGCCCCGTCGGGTCCTCGCCGCTGGAGGCCCAGCTGGAGGGAAGGGAGGCGCTCGGAGAACCGGAACCAGGACTGTCAGGAGACTGTCAGACCAATTGCTGCAGTGAAATGAGAGGTTTTTGTCGAGGGACGCTGGTTCTTTGAGACACTACCACTTCTGTCCACAGGGACCGCCAAAGCCAGCACAAAATTAACGTAAATCACAGTCGCTTCTATATTTACAGATACAATACTTTTTTTTATTTATTGTAACTGCGGCTAGTTTACTTCCTTTGATTGTTCTCGATTCTATGACAGCTATTATTTTACATCGTACAATTTCAACCGCACCCGACATTCAACGCTGTGTTTTATGTGGTAGGTCAGCAAAACATAAAGGTATTTTGCCACAGCATAACATAGCATTTCTATATTTGCTTTATCGTCCACCTCTAAATTCCCAATTGAGATCATGTTGAGAGCTTCTCAAATAAAAAAGCCAACCAGGGCATCCACTTCCCCGCATGTATATTTCATGTTCTCTGATTCCTGTACTGTATTTCTACATCTGTATAAGTCTATATTTTTACTCTCACCAAGCAGGTCCTCCGAACAATGCAGCCTTTGGCTCTTAGGAAGCATTAAGGTCTGACAGATGAATCGGAAAAATCACGCTTGGAGAGGGAATGAAAAGCTCTCAAAAGCCACATGAAATCTTAAACACTTTTTCAGAGCTTTTTTTCTTCTTCTTCTCCTTCTTCCTCTTTTCATTCGGAGAGCGGCGCTAGCATTGAACAAACTTGAAGGCCTCGCTCAGAGCGCGTACACAATACCCGGGTTCTGTTTGTGCGTCGCCCTGTTGACAGTCAAAGTGTGAACACACTTTAGAAGTTACCGTCGAATGAAAGGAGTTTGATTTTGCCGCTTACGGCGTGTGAAAACCGGTGAATGTGCACGGTGTTATGAATAAGTTAGACATTGTACTTCACTTTTGTCCCATTGATGCCTCAGAGAAATGTTATATTATTCCACCCTGCAGAAGGCACTCCAAAGTAAATTCAGGTCCAGGTCTACTCATGTGAAAATCTTGCACTTACAGAGATGAAAAAACCCTGCATCACTGTCACATTATTCTCCTCCTTTTCCACCTATCTTCACTTCTGTGCTTGAAAATAAGAAGTTGGGTTGGATGGTGTCTTAACGACTTTGTGCCGATTTAGTAGACTTTATGAGGTGGTTAATCTTCTTTGGTGCTGTGCTGTTTCAAGCGTATTTGGCCTGTTAAAGTTTGTGCTGCCCAATTTTGAGTAAACCACAAGTTGTAAAAAAAAAAAAAGAAAAGAGTAGCACAAGTGCAGTTGGAAGACACAGCAAGGTAACTCACACACTCTGTTGTAATAGGAGAACACATGAGACGCATCAGACCCTTTCTACCCATACGCCCTTTGTGTTTTCCTTTAAAAGCTTCACAAACTGAAGGATGTTTACAATGAAACTGATCCCAACATGCCTTTCTTGAACTCAACCTTCCCACCATCCGCGTTAAGCTGTTGAATCCAAAAATCCTTTGAGACCATGAAGATATCTTTCAAACATGTCTGGCGGGTCATTCAAAGGGCAATTTCTTCAAAAACCTGTCCTAAATTGAGTCCCACCACCACAAGGTTTGCTCCAAATCCCCTAGCGAGTGTTGATTTAATGAGCTTATATTTTGGGCCGTTGCCCTGCATGTGGAAACGTCTCTGGCAGATGTTGCGTCCTCACCCGCTGCACTTTTCTCCGGGCGCGCAGATCCGGTGCAACGTCGCACCGGGCCGTTCCCACCCGCTAATGGAGACGCCGCACACACGCCAGCGCCGCTCCTGCACGTGTACATGCCACAGGTTCCAAACGAGAGGCGAATGCATTGACTTTGGTAAATGTGGAACTGATGTTCAGATCTGTTTGGAGGGAGGCGAAACATCTGTTTGTTCCTCTGTTGGTCTTCTGCTCCTCTGAAGCATGTGGACCCGCGGCGTAGAGGATGTCATGCGAAGCTTTCTCCCTCAAACACTTCCAATCGATGAAACATGAAGAGGGAGAGAGAGAGAGAAAAAAACCCCTTTCTGAATGAAAGGTAGAACCTTTTAATTACACCTTCAGTGATCAGACACACGTTTAAGCTCATGAAGAAAAAGGCTAATCCTTTTTTGGTGAGGGCTTTTTGGTTCGTTGGGCAAGGCTCAAATACACACACACACACACACACACACACACACACACACACACACACACACACACACACAGTATATTAGTCACTTTTTCCAGTGGATTTCCAGGAGCCTCTAGCTGTCTTAAGCAGTTTACCGGCTACTATTCACGAACAATCTTCACCAACTTTCCAGGAGTCATATTCTGTCTAAACATGTAGAGTCTTAAGCATGAGGGGAATACCCAGCCCGTCACATACAGACCCGTGGTCAGGACCCCTTGGCATCACTTTTAAATCCACTAGGCGCTGGTGGCGCTCTGGTAAGTTAACTTCTTACGCTCTTATGTAGGCTTAAGCTACACACGTTAGCGGTAAATGTTGCAACACAGGCTCTCAGGAGGGCAATGATGGATGTGTGAATGGCTCGTCATGAACTTTTTGTACAGTCTCAGCACTTTGGCGATCCCTTCCCTTTCCATCTGGCGACACTTCTATTTGCCCGATACTTTGAGTTTCTGAGGTTTGTGCCCATGAGCCAAAGTCATTCCGTAACAGAGGCGCGTCAACTTTGTCATCGTCAGCATCTCTCCACACAATACTGACGTTGTCATTTACCTCAAAGCGACGCTCCAGCCCCTCACTGAGCCAGTGGCGTAGCTGGAGCCGCCCAATTATGGTCTGATGTATTGTATCAGAACTCAAAGTAAGCAGAAAAATACGTGAACGAGAAAGCAGGAAAAACCGTCGCCGTAATTCTATCCGAGAACATTTGTCTCAGCAGCTATAATTTAGTTAAATAAAAGCTTGGACTATCGCAGAAAAAAAATACAAATTTGCATGGAATTGCAGCCCGTGTGGCAGCCCACGAAGACTGTATCTCATTCTTTTGGCACTTCAAACAGATACAGAGTGACACAGCAGACTGAGGTCCTGGGAAAAAAAAAGCCCGTCGGACACAAATTGTTGGCAGATGTGGCTGGAAATCCGCGGGCTCGCCCTCTTCAACTCTGACCAAATGATCACCTTGGATTTCCATCACAAATTGACAGACTGAATGTTTGACACATGCAGCGCCGTACGGCAACATACGATCGCCGTATGGTAAACAACGAGACGCTCGCGCTCTGTCGGGGGGGGGGGAATGGAAAGGCCTGGATGCTGATGCGGTGGTTTCTGACTCGGTGAGAGACCGCAGATGTGGACCGACACACCCTGCTAAAAAAGAAAAAAAAAACAACCACACGCTGGATATTTCCACTCGCTGTGAGGACATGGAAGAATTTCAACTGGACTACTTCAGGCCGACCTGAAAACGTAAAGGAGCAGGATTTGTATCTCACATTGATCGTACGTCTTTTGCTTTGATGCCTGGGGGGAATAAATAATGCAGCAGTGTTCTTGTAATGCTCTTAAGGTATTACAAGCCAGGTTTTTCTAAAAGCAACCTGGTGCAAAGAGAAAAGTATCTGTGCCTTTTGCAAACAGGGTTTTCATACAGGAGGACAGCGTTCTTAAATCAACTCTGCTTTCCTGTCATCCATCATCCGGGGACCAAACGCTTTGCTCGGGAACGTGGCAACAAATATTTTAAAAAGTCCGATTATGAACACTATGTCTCCCTCCAGCAGCCATGAACACTAATTCCTTATAAGCTGCATTCCAGGTATGACTGCAGACACCTTGAAGAAGGCTGTTTGTGCCTGATTAGCGTGGGTTATTACAGTTCAACATATGATGAAAGGCTTTTCTAATGTCACGCTGGTGGAGTGGCTCGGCCCTTTCTTCTTTTCTTGAACTTTTGTGCGCTCTCCCAAAGACCACCTCCATTGCACTTGTTGGAACTTCCGAGCATTTTTCTACTTCTCCCCGCAGGCTCTTTGAGAGCGATCTATCCAAGGACAGACAGGTCTTTTGCAGAAAGCTGTGAAAGAGAATACAAGAAGAGGCTTGAGGTGAGGAATCGGTTTGAAAGTGAAACATTTGAGATCAAGCCACGGGATGGATTTGATGATGACTTTAAAGCGATTTTATCGGAATTTACACTGGATGCTCCCGTGCTGTTGGAGTCCTCAGCTCACACCGAAGAGCTATCCGTCCATGAGAGACGTACCTTGTCATTTATACGGCGCTGTGCAGAGCATTTTTAATGGCAGGACATTCATCCTGAGACATTTGTAATATAGCTGTAAACAAATAACACTCCGGCCGAGAAGATCAGCAGACATTAGTCATCTCGGTGAAACCGGCCCGGGTTTATTGATTGCCTGAAAAGAAGATTGCTCGCTCTATCGCTGCAGAGTTTCAGCCTCGCATCAGCTGACCTTGTCCTTGCAAATCTACTGCCAAAGGCTCTTGTCTTTTATAGACCTTGTTCTTGCTCCTTGAACAAAAAGCCCGGTGCAGATATCTCACTCGTTGTGCATATGAGATGAGCATTAATGGGGATTGCGGTTCATGTGGAGCTTAAAACCAAAACGTTTTGTCTTTATAGCTCGATTAATTCAAGAGGGTCTGCATTTCAGCGTGGCGGGGCGGCTAACCAGAGGCAGCTAAAAGTGGTTAGCAATGTGCAAAGATTGTTGGCATTGGAAAATGTGCACTATTTATGCAATTTGCAAAGACAAAGGACCACCAAAGTGTTTAGGGTTCATCTTCTTGGGACAATAGTTGAACTATTTCTCCCTTAGCGTTGGACTGATAGGGCCGCTACTGCGGCTAAAAATAAAAGCAAAGGATCGTATAGGAGATCATGTCTCGGAGGGGGAAAGCCCATGTGAAGCCAGACGTGGCGTAACCAAAAAAGCTCTACTGTAGATTACAGGCTTCTGTGGCTTCTATGCTTTACAGTTGAGTAATTCATGAGGAATCCTTGTCTTCTCTTCACTGAGAACCTGGAGGATGACACATGGAGGAAAAGAAAAACTTAAAGGAAAAGTGAAGGTTGGCAAAGATAGAAAAAGTGGAGAACAGACGACACACAGTTCAGCAATGAAATATTAATATGCCCACTGCGTACGGTACGGGCATCTCTGCACTTCTCTGTATGACTCATTTCCTGTTGTAAAAAACGGACGCATGCTTATATTGCACTCTACGTATGAATCCGTTAAATACATTCTCCCAAATCCATTTTTTTTTTTTTATACTGCAGGCACGTACATTTTTGTACAATTTCCTCAGGCTTCATAAACACGAGGCTGTCTGGCCGCGGGACAATGAAAATGTCCGTAAGTTTCCCCTTCCGAAGAAAAAGCAAAGGCAGACACTTCCCCCCCCCCTGGAAAAGCAGCAGTGAATGCAACAAACCGAGTGCTGGAATGTTTGGCAATGCTGGATTTATCTGATACGCTGGGCACAGACTGGGAGGAATGGGATGACACGGAGGTGGGAGGTATTGAGTTGCAGAAATGCAGGCGTACATTGAGGAGAAGCACAAGTCATATGCGTTTTTTACAGTCTGATAACAGCAGCATGTGTTAAGGGTTCCATCACTCCGAGACCAATAAAATGAAGGGGTGTCGGAGAAGAAAGGCAACAAGGTATGTCCTTAAAAATGGCGGAGGAGGCAATGGAGGAGGAAGTAGGTGTCGAGGAGCAGGGTAGCGTCAAGCTCAAAGAGCATCAGAAGTGACAGCCAGGTTCTCATATCCTATAATTATAGCTCTCCCCTCGCACAGTCTCTCTCTCCCTTCCCCTCCACTCGTGCCCTGTCATCTGTAATCTCCACACCACTCGCCTACCCGTGCTCCTCCTGGAGGGAGTCGGCCCACTTGACGTTTGTGCTGACCCACGGGGAAGGCTCGGCGGGGTCAAGTCCATCTCCAGACGGCAGAAGAGCCGCTATTGTGTCACACGCACACCACAGCTCTTTGCGAGGAAAAAAATCCAACTGAATCCCGGCTGAGGAATGTCGGTAGTTCGGGGATTGTAACCTCTCTGTTGAGACGTCTTATTTGGTTGTTTTAATGATGCTATGTGACATATTTCAAAGCAGATATCCAGCATTTTCGGAACGAAAAATTGCATCAAATACAGTTGAAGTACCTCTTTCTTTGCCTGTTAGTGTGCAGCTATTCTGCCAAGTTAGTCTTGACGTGAAGGACCCCTTGTGACTTGCTACGTCCAATAATATCACCATTCGGCATAATATTGCAATAAATCAAACCCGATGTACCGGTCTGGGTCACTTCTTTAGAGTCTTCCAAGTATGCGCAACTTGAGACAAAAACCAAACAGTGAAAACATGAAGCGAATACCCGAATGTCAACGTAGAAAACCTCAACACCCAACGAAGGATTATTGGGGTCTCGCCCCGGCTTCCTGGCTTTTGTGCCGCTTCACATTTCCGATGTGTCGCTGCTGGTTTGCCTTGTTTGGGAACCACGATCACACCTGCAGCTTTCTCACCTCACCTGGTGTGTCAGTCTATCCAGGAAAGAAAAAAAAAAGAAGTGGAAAATCTCCATTCACATCCGACAAGCTCACACACACAACAACTTTTTCGGTGGTGAATCAATATTTCACAATGTCTGCTGTGCTGCGCCCGGGGCTTCACGGGGCCTTCGCCAAACAATAGGATCCTGACCTGCATTATTCATCCCTCACTCATTCACTCCTCTCTGACTCGGACACACCGGGGAATTCAACTTCCCCCAAACTAAACTTTAGATAGCAAAACCTTTTTAAAACATCTGCCCCTCCGTCCTCCAATCTCTCTGTGGTATTTCTGAGTGGCCTCGTACCATCCCTAATAATGTTAAACCACGTTGAATAATGCATCGCTGGTGCATTCCTCGCAGTCGGGTCATGACAGAAGCCGCTCGGTTCCACCGAATGTCAATACGTAAAGCAAACCAAATTCAATGGGGATTTACAAATCTATTGTGATTTATGTTCCAGTTGGTGGTAAAAACAAACACCATGGACCGAGTTTGCAAAGAAATTGTATTGGAAAAGTGTAGAAAATCCATCTCACATAACATATAATCCTGATCTATTTTTAGAAGTACTCCAATCATCAGGAAATCTAACTTTGGGGATCCAATCAGTGTAACTCACTTATTACAAAACGGCTGAAATACTGGCGGCAGATTTTTAATGAACTTGACATTAAATGCTTCATGGCCTTTAGTTGGTTTCCACTAATGTCTTTTCATAACGTGTAATTAGACACGGACTTTAAATAATGTGTGCGTGCAAAGGTTCCTAACAGAGGAGATGAGGATAACGGCCTCAATCAGTGTATTATCTCCGCTGCAGACGATTAAGAAAGCTGGCGATCTAATAGCCGCAGAATTAGATGTGGAGCTGATTGCACATTGATTATAAGTGAATGAGGGCAATGGGATGTCCAACATGCAAAGGGACTTGAAAGAGCGCGGGGAGATTTTGTAAACGCAAAGATGTGTCAGGATGTATTTTGCCCCTCAACTCTGTTCCGTTAATTTCACCTAATCTTGCAATGTTTATTGTAAAAGTGAGGTCCCGCCACAGTTAAAGCACATTACGTCTCTCTCTGGAGGGCTCAACCTTTAACGGGGTCCAGTCAAAGTCCCACATGCGCATTCGCCTCACGAGGGCTGAAATCTTTCCACTGATCACTTTTTTTGTAAAATAGCCCCCAAGGACAGAGGAAGTGAAAAAGGAAAGATGCCATGGAGGAGCCGTTACACTTCTAACCCTGCAGAACGTCCACGTTTTGTCCTTTTTCTGGAACAAATTGGTATATGTTCACCTGTTTTATTCTGTTTAATTATTATGTATTAATCTAAACAAAGAGTCTATTTGCTAAAGTAACATCTGTCATTAAATTCTTCTTAAAGCTTTAATCCCACAGAGGCTTGTTGAACCATATTATGACCAAACGGTATGTTTTTTTGTTCACAGCAAAGCCACTACAGCATGAGCAACACCTGCTGGTGAGTGTTCGACACATGTGTTGCTGTGAGAAATCAAACTCCTCCGGAGCCAAACAACCACAAGAAGAAACCGGGAGGGAACAGAGGTGATGTGACATCAACACAGAACACGTCCCTGCGCCCAGAAGGAGAGGTGACGGGATCTCAGCAGGGCTCTCTTTTGGACGACGGTGGCATCGCAGGACTCGAATGTGCGAATCGAAAACCAAATGGCCAGCTGTGATGATGTGCCAGAGACGAACTACAGACGGGGCCTCCTCACTATCGCAGCGCTGCACACAGCCCAGCGGAGGGTTTCGACAGAAACCAGCTGGCGTCCACGCTCGGAGGCTGATCCGCTAAAAGCCCACTTGGATGCTCGGTTCATCGAGATTTTCAAAAGGGCCCGAAAATAAAATCTGCCCGACGACGTTTCCGCGAATGTTTGTATAGAAATGCACCTTCTGCAAACACGGCTGGAGATGGAGTCCAACTAAAAGTGTAATTTAAGGTTCATCAATGAAGACGCTGCTGTTCGTTCACACCACGACACATTTTAAACTGAGCTGATTTAGCTGACTAATTTAAAAGCCCCAAAAGCGAACTCCTCATCTGCAATTTATAAGCCAAATCATTTATTCAAGCTACTATAATTTATTCATGTAGATTTATCAATGACTAACAAAGATCTCCCAGTTTCTCTCTCCCACACACCGTGTGAGTCGCCAGCCGCGCAGATTTGACAGGCTACGGGGTGAAATTACAGCCGTCAAGGACGCCAGTGTGATGTCCTCCACATCTGGCTTCAAGTGTGCTCTGCGTATGTCCTTATGTTATGTGTAGCGGGCTCATGAAATGTCCCTCCTGAGCCACCGCAGGGCCGAGTAAGCCTTAGCCCCTCCTACTTCCTGGTTTCCAATTAGTCTGGGCCTGTACATAAGTCACACCATGAGATGCCTCCTCTCTCTTTGACCCCCAGGCTTCGGTAAGGTGTGGACTGAAGATGTATTTCCTGTAGTGTTCACCTTGTTGTGCTTTAATTCTAGGTCCAACTTCAGGGATTCCTGCTTCCTCGCAGAGCTTGGTGCATGGCTGTTGACACTCGCTGCCGCTGCTGTTTTGTTTGAGTTAATTAATTCACTTATGTTCGTGGTTTTGTTTTATTTGCTTCTGTTTTGTGCCGCTTGGTTTTGTTTTGCATGGTTTGTTGTTTTAGTTCTTCGTTGTTAAGCATGCAAGGATATTAGGGTATATACCTTTTTTTGGTTGTTTTAACCTCTTTAGATGTGTTGGGACGTCCTGTGTTTTTATGATCTGTTTAAGTGTTGCTAATAAATGTTATATTCTTCGAGGTGATCATTTTTTGTCTCTTTAAGCCACATGGATCTTTTCTATACTGCAGGTTCTTTAGTCTCAATGTAAGTGCAGCAAGAGACTTAATTAGAGCCGAGCAGGGCCCGGTGCTCGGCCCGTGGTTGCATATGCATGGAGGTGTAAAAGCAGCTTGTGCGTTGCCGTTTGGGCCACTTGCAGACTATCAATAGCCTCAATAGGCCTGTTTTTTTTTTTTTAGCCTTATGATTGCACCTGGGCCTGGTATATTTAAAACACCTCGAATCACGAGTCTCTCGGCGCTGAGGAAGGTCAGTGCGTCTGACGCGCCGGAGGGAATGTTTGCAACACAGCGATCAGAATCAGTGGCAAAGAAATCGGTTGCATGACGACACCGACACGGGGGAAACCATGAAGTATGACCTCGTTCGGAATCCGCTGGACTGGAATTAAAGCAATTGACCGTGAATATGGCAGTATTTTCTTTTTATAGAACAGGGCCATGTGGGTAATTGATTGGTCAATTGCTTTCTATAAGTATGAGCCGCTGAGAGGCTGTGGGTGGGTGTTAATATGCATGTGGACATGTGTACAACGTGCCAGAGCGCTCCTGAGGGCAGATCAACCGTGGTTGGGTGGCCAGCGTATATTTGATTGTTCTCAAAAGATCATTGTTTGTTTCCATCTATGGCAACACATCCTTGTTGATTGATACATGAAGATAAACCTGGGATAATAACTGATTTTAAGGAGACAAGCATATCTTTTTGTATAAATGTGCAGAGTAACAATCGCTGTCTTATGTGTCAGATCATGTGTAAAAAGAAAAAGAAAAGACTGCATGTCCCATAATGCACCTCCAGTAGGCCAGTGCAGGCTGCTGATTGCTTTAAGTGGCAGCAGCTGTGAATGGAAGGTCTCAAACATTTCAGCTGAGACAGAAGAGGAGTCAACTCGTGGAACAGACAAAGGAGCCTCTGGTAATGTATCTATTTATTTTGTTGATGGAAACTGTTTAAAGTTTATTTGCATGTTTGTATAACTTTGTGCTTTTTTGTGTTTGAAGGTTTTCAACCTAAATGGACCAACCAGCCAACAATTGAAAAAGAATAAGTGAAACAATAAAGTTGGAGCTTTGTTGGAAAGAGTTGTCCCGTGTGTCTTCTGGACCAAATGTACCAGCCAGTCAAGTTGGGAAGGAGTTGAAAAAAAATACATAGGAACTTGACACCCACACACGCATATATATGTTACATTATTGGATCACACTTTTTTTGTGCAGAACTTTACTTTTTTTTGTGTGTCCCTGTTCATGAAACTGGAGTGTCTGTTTTTAGACAGTGTGTGAATGGGTTGTTCAGTTTTATTTGAATAGTGTATATGTAATAAAACATTTTTTGAATTCTAAATTATAATTAACTGCTTGGCTGGTGTTGAGCTGTTGTTGGTGAAGTGTAGACCCTTCTACTTGCCAGTGCAGCGTTTATACTGGAAGTTTATATCCCGTCACGAGCGGACTGCGCAACTGCATCAGAGCTGCCGCATGACGTCATCAGGAAACAGACTGGACACCCGGACGCTGTTTGCTGCAGCCGGCCATGTCAACCATCACAACCTCAAGAGTGTCCTCCCGAAATACCATTATAGCAATGCTTAGTGTATAAAGATACAATGAGCAATACTATTATCATAGAAATACTATCATATTTTATCATATAGCAATATTATATTTTTGAGCAATATCGTTATCTTTTAGAATTTGTGCATTATTCATTTATTACCTTGAAGTTATTGTAATTGTGTGTTAGCAGGACGGAGCAAAATAAGCTCTTCATTGTATAGAATAACTGTCTGTTATCTGTGCACATCAGTAAAAACATCTTGACTCTTGAATGTAATAAAATGTTTTTATATTAAAAAACCTGCTGGCAGTTATTAATGCGATCACAATAAAGATGATGGAAAAATAAAGTACACTCACGACATACTCTCCATGAACACTTAAACTCCTCTATCATGATAAACACTTTTCTATTAATGTGCAGAATCAGTTAATGATACAAAATCCAATCAACATAATTTCTACAGAATAAGACTCAACAAGTCACCAGTGGTGGAAAAGGTTGTTATAACTTTTAGAGAAATACAACTAGTAATACCGCGGTAGAAATATAGAGGTACAACCTAAAGTAAAAATACATGACTACCACCAAAACGTATTTAAAGTACCAAAAGTAAAAGTACTCAAGGCAAACTTCTAGTTTATGACCAAAAAACAGAGGTTATGACCAAATATCACCAAAGAACAAAGATAAAGGTCAGAGCTAATAGTGTGATGTGATAGACAACTGTGTTGCAGACTGGAGGTTATGGGTTCAAATCTTATGCAGGTCAGTACTTTTAGGTTCAACACCCAAATGAAGAAGACAAATACACGCAGAGAACATGTTCAAGTCCGCGGGAAGTGGTGGCGCAGTAACAAAGCTCCCGTTGGGTCAAGCGCATGGTCCCGGGTTCGCGCCTCAGATGTGAACCCCATCATGATCCGCGAAGGGAGTCAGAGGCATGAGCCTCCTCCCCGGTTTCCAGAGAAAGATACGGAGAGGGTTATGAGTTTTGATTGCTCGACTCGTGAAAAAAAGACCAGAAAAAAGCAACAAAAAAATACACAGTAACAGGGTTCCCTCTTTTTATTACATACAACATATGTCACATGTAGATCTACATGTCACATGTAGATCTACATGTGACATCCGGATCTGCCGCTTCCTCAGGCTGTGAAAAAAAACAAAAACAGAACAGTTAGTTAATCACCAAGTTTTGAAATGACATATTCCAGCTGTACAATACTTGAAATTACATTTTGAATCTTGACGACAGCAATACAACAAAGCTCAAGGATAAAGGCTTCCAGAAAACTATTTCAAACAGAATGAGAAAACCGTCCTGCTTTGTACGTGTCACTATTTCTACGCTATAGCACAGAGATAGTGACACGTGTGTGTGTGTATATATATATATATATATATATATATATATATATATATATATATATATATGTATATATATATATATATATATATATATATATATATATATATTTGTATATATAGATATATATATATCTATATCTATCTATATCTATATCTATCTATATCTATATAGATAGATATAGATATATATATCTATAGATAGATATATACATACATACACACAAAGACAAAGCCCCAGATGACAGTGAGTCTCTCGAGTGGCAAAGGAATTGCCATTCATGAGAGGGAACAGTAAAATTGTGTGGATAAAAAAACAAGTCTGAATTTGAAAACAGTGACATATGCCCAAAACTCACCTGTGAATTGGACCTCAGGAAACATGGCGAGGTGTCCTCGGCCATTCACCACCTCTTCAGACACGTTCTTCTGGGAGGACGGTCATGGATCCACAATGCCATCCGAAGACCTGGTTGACACAAGACAAGAGGAGAGGAAGCTATAAAAACAGATCCTTACATTCGTAAAGTAAAATTACAACGCAGTCTTGTTTACACTGACCCCTAATATGTCCATGTTTATGGCCTTGAGATTTTACTGCACAGTTTTGGACAAAAGTGACTTCAAATTCAGCTTCAATGACATAATGATATTCATAATGTCACAATTTCCAATATTCAAACGGCTTTAAAAACAGATCATTACATTTTTAAAGTAAAATTACAACGCAGTCCTGTTTACACTGACCCCTAATATGTCCATATACGTGGCCTTGATACTTTACTGTACAGTCTTGGAGAAAAGTGAATTCAAAGTCAGCTTCAATGACATAATGATATTCATAATGTCACAATTTCCAATATTCAAACAGCTATAAAAACAGATCCTTACATTTGTAAAGTGAAATTAAAACGCAAGTCTTCTTCACACTGACCCCTGATATGTCCATTTACATGGCCTTGAGATTTTACTGTACAGTTTTGGAGAAAGGTCACTTCAATGTCAGCTTAAATTAAATCATGATATTTATAATGTCACAATTTCCAATAAACGTGTACACCTTCCGACACATGTTCTCTTCCTAGTGGAGCTGCCCAGGTTTACTTGGTGTCCCATTTGATCCCAATCTCTATTTTAAAAGTATGTACATTTCATGCGAGTCTACGACAAGAGGTGCACGACATCAACTTACTTGCTCTTGGTGTTGTAGTCCCAGATCTTGTCCAGGAACAATTCCTGAATGGGGTCAAGCTCCTGGGCCCGCTTGGACAGGACCGCGGACAGCCCGAGGTTGTGGTGCAGGGTCACGGCGCAGCATAGCACGGCGCGGCGTGGAGGACCACTGGGATAAACAGTGAAGCGCCATCTGAAGAAACAACAAAGTCACACGGTCACGTTGGTCACGGTCATTTCAAAACAAGATTTCAACCATCGCAACCTCAAGAGAGTCCTCCAGAAGTAGCATCAACACGGAAACTTTCTGACAAATTGCAATGTTGTAGCAATGCATGGTGTATAAGATACAATGAGCAATACTATTATTATATATCTTATTTATCATAGCAATAATATTGTCATATTATCATAGCAATACTATGATGATATTTTATCATATCATAGCGATACTATTATATTTTATCATATTTATTATAGCAATACGATTAGCATATGAATACTATTCTCATAGCAATACTGTAATCAGATTTATCATTGCATGACTATTATCATATTTTTGTGCAATACTGTTATCTGTGCATATGACAGTAAAAACATCTGGTGTAGCGTCCAGTCGCTACACCATATTAACGTTAACGAAAATTACATTTTACATGAGAAATTATCTGCCAACTTAAAATTTATACTGCAAATAACGTGACGTGCTTTATCAATTAAATGAAGGAAATTCATTCTTGAATGACTCATTCACCTCTCAAACTCGTGACGTAGCACAGAAGGACGAGCTGATGGTTAGGTGAAGCAAATTAACGTTAGCTAGCATTGCTAACGTACACAGCTAGTTAGCTAAGCTACAGCTCAATGTCTTTGAATTGGCTTACATTACACACTTAACACGTACCACGACGTATTGTTACTAATACTAATAGAGTCACAACACCATCGTGCAAAGCCATTCGAGCTGCTAAGTAAGGCTGAGTGTTGTTTGCTTTAATAACACTTTACTAGCTTTAACGCTTAGCACCTGCTAACATGCTAAGATAGCTTTAGCAACTTGTCCTCTATTGTGCTACGAGAAGTCACGCTAACGTAACACTCACTAAAGATAAGGATAACGCATTCAGCTGTATGTACGGTTGTGACGAATTGGACACAGTTACACGTTTAATAGCATTTGTTTTAAAACTTGGTGACGCTACTCACCTCGGGTCTGACACATTCAGTACAAGAACATCCGCATGTGGATGACCGCGGTGGATTGTGGGACTGTTGTGACGTTAATGGACGTCAATGTTGCACCTCCTATGCGCAGCGCTACGCATATTTAGGTTGACCTCACGTAACACCACATTATCCCAAATCGACCAAATTAGATATATGCGAATACATATCTTGAAATCTAGATAACTTTTGAAATCATGTGTTGCCGTTTATCTTGTAATAATCACTCCAGAAGGCACAGAGTTATGGCTGTTTAATTAACCATTGGAACACATACACTTGCTTTTTTAATTTGGACTTCTTATACTGCAATTGTAGTTATCCCAGACATGCTACCTTTACTGGATTCCATTTGCATCATGGCATACAGTAAATCATGGCATCAAGTGGAGGTGAGGATACTCCAGAGGTTTCCTCTCCTCTCACCCTCAGGGTGAGGCAAGTAAACAATGCACTGTTCACCCAGCCTTTCTCACGCGCACACTTCAGTTTTCAAGTGGAACAACTTGTTCTTGCATTTATGAGATTATCATATCCACAGTAGCAAATAGACAAACACATGAACAATGCAAAACAACGCTCTTGCCTGGGGTGTCTCGCCTATTCACAAATCACATGAAAGACCAAAACCAATCATTTATTTGAACCTTCTAACACGCATTACGGGATGGGATTGGGGCTCAGTGTTAAAGACGGTGTGGTGAAGCCAAAGCATTGCAAGATGCGTTGGCTTTTTGTTGGCAATCAGAACATTCCTCATGAACTACACTTGATTGAATGAAAACAAGCTGTCATATTTCCCACACTCTTCCATCACTAAGAGCAGACCATATTTTGTTTACGGACATGCATGGGTACCTAACTCCCCCTAGCAGTGGGGCTGAACTAGTGTACTGGCAATTACAAGTGTCTCTCTGTGGAGGAGTTCATGCATACCTTTTTGAGCATGTGCCTTTTTCTGGCAAATTGTCTTTTTAGCTCGGCCAACTGGATAACGTTACTCCGGGCCAAGTCATTAGCCGCTGAAATAAGAAGGCTTTGTTTTGTTGTCATGGTCCACAAAATTCTATTTAAAATCCAGGCTCCCGTCCAGGAACCGACAAAAGGGGACAAAAGGAAATGGAAGAAGCACACTCAGAGTACAGTATCTTAAACAAAGTGCCTTGGCGCTTTCACTGATCACAATTAATCAGAACCTCCTTGAGCAGGACATGACATGCTCGTTTCTAAACATCACAGTGCACAGCAAAAGCTTTAATTGGTGCTGTGAGTGATGGACGCTGGAGGGGTGGGGGGCATTTCCTCCGATACATAATCGGAGCAGGGGAGCAAAATGGAAGAAGAATGCAACTAACTCAAAAGTCCTGTGCTTTCGATGTGCTGCCTGTATCTCATCGTGACATCCAAGGAACGATTCTAATTACTTTCCAGAGTTTCCAGACCTGATCAGAACTCTGATAAGCTGCTCGCAGGAGGAACGACTAAATTGCCTTGATTCTCATTATCCCCTCCCCCAAGTTCATCGGGAGGAACGAGAGAAAGCGTTGGTACTGCACATCATCTCTTTCAATTATTAGCTGACTCCCATCTGCCAGTCTCGCACACTCTCAGTCCGTGTCCCCTCACCATCACAGTATAGACGCCCAAACGCTCATCCATTACCTTTCCCAGTGTGTCTAATGGTCTGCTAGCAGCTAATTCCACTTCTCCAGGGGGTCTGTGAGGTGATTTAAAGCGCGATCAGGCAGGGCTGAGGAGAATTGAAACCAAAAGCCATGAAATCTTTTTAATCGCCCTCTTTTTATTTCACCCGTTTCCTTTTCCTTTTTACTCTCCTTCACCAAACCATCACCAAACCTGTTCCTTTTTATTTTAAAATCTTTGTTACAGGCATACCTGTATTTGTCGCTCCCATAACTAGCTTTGTTTAATTCAGCCTTCATCCGTTGTGGTGATATGAAAGGCAAAAAAAATGAGGCCTTGTATCTGCTTCACAAATCTATCCAAGGCTCTCGACTGACCTCTAGTGGTATAGAAGTTACACTCAGCACACCACACATTATCTGAGCTGTAAAATATTCCTGGAATTTTCTTTTCAGACACACACATTTCATTCAGGACATATGCTCGAGGACTGAACAAAGATACTCCATCGAGGAGCCAAAAAATCAACACATCCTGTACAGGACCCCCTCAACAAGTTCTCAGCTTGCGTTTTTCCCTCACTGTGACATCATTATTCCATGAGAGACTCAAATAGTAGGAATTTGTTGACTTACGGGTGAAATATTAGAGTGCACCTTTCCTGTTCAGGAGTTAAAAAGGAACAGTCCGAGACTTGTTGACTTGCTTTTGGCTCGAGACGTGCGTGTACTTTTCTGCCTCTTGTTATGTAGTTTTTTTTGGAGATGAGTCGTCTGACGATCTTGACATTTTCACATCGCTCCCTCGACCACTGCTTCTATTCTTTGCCCCACTTTCCTCGCAGACATGTATTTTTCAGGTGTGATGAAAGGGCTTTGTGCACTCCGGGCGATTTCTGAAGGTGAGAGTTTGAAACTTCCTGCCTCACTGTGACATTTCCAGTCGAGTGAATTTTTTTGTTTTGTCCTTGCAGCTGAAGCCAGAGGCACCGCCATCAGGGCCTAAAGGACATGGCAGACAGAAAATGACATCGTACACACACACACACACACACACACGCACATACATTTTGTTCCCATTCAACAAACAATTACATTTTGAGGGGAAATGTAGATTTTAAATACGAGATCACCAATAAGATTGAAATGAGTCTAAAAAAGCGATGACGTCTGCGATCGATTAGAAAACACCGGGCCTAAACTTAATGAAGAAGTTATTTGAACAAATTTCCCCCAGAGGATGAATAACGGACACTACTGTTCAAAAGTTTGGGGTCACCTAGAAATGTTCTTATTTTTTAAAGAAAAGCACCGTTTTTTTTAATGAAGATAATCAGAAATACACTCTATACATTGTGAATGTGGTAAATGACTATTCTTAGTGGAATTGTTTGGTTTTTAATGTAATATCTACATTGGTGTATGGAGGCTCATTTCCAGCAACCATCACTGCAGTGTTCTGATGCTACATTGTGTTTGCTAATCGAAAAACCCTTGGGCAATTATCTTACACAGCTGAAAACAGTTCTGCTGGTGAGAGAAGCTATACATTTGGCCTTCCTTTGAGCTCGTTGAGTATCTGGAGCATCACATTGGTGGGTTTATTATACTCTCAAAATGTCCAGAAACAAGAGAACTTTCATGTTAAACTCACCAGTCTGTTCTTGTTCTTTGAAATGAAAGGATACGCCATGCCAGAACTTGCAAAGAGACTAAAAATGTGCCTGGGTGACGGCAAATTCTTGAACGCAATGACGCACTTTTGAGCTGTGTTTTGTTGTAATATACAACGAAAGTGTGTATGACCTGAACCGCACTGTTAAATGTAACAGTTTGAAACTGTGACTGTTATTAGGGAGTTACACATTCCCCTTTTTGGTTGAGTTGTATGGGAACGCGACTGCATATTACATCCTGTACAATAACAATATAATGTGACGCAGTGAATGCGACCGTTTCCCCCAAAGCATTGACTTCAACAGCCCGTGTAAACTGGATCATATTTAATTCCATTTTAGCATATTGAAGATGACACGCAGTACAAAAGCAATTACCAGACATTCCATTACAACTTGGACCCAGTAAATCCCACCCAAAAATATCCACAATAAAACACCATTACACTAAGTGTCTCTTAGCTTCATAGTGAGGTCAACAAGACAAACGTGGTCTTGTTTTGGGGAGACAAAGCCAGGATTATTCTCCCCTCTTTTTTTCTTTTTTTTCCCTCCTTGAATAAAAATTGTTATACTGTATTTATATATTACAACACTCAACAGAAAACAAAGTTATACAAAAAAAGAGAAATTCACAAAATATGAACCTTGAGCAATGCATGGAGAAACAACTTTTAAGAGCAAGACCTGGAGCACGTTTATCTCCTCACAAGGATGAACCGATTTTCACGACACAAAAGGTGCACATAATCTCGAGCTAATTGTTTCTAAACCGGGCTCAGATGGATCTCCATGGAGACGTGTGGGAAGGAGCAACATGCCTGTACACATGGTCTGCCGGTAGGTGGCGCCGCGAGGCTGAACACCAACCCTTCCCCTTCTTGGCACTTGCCAGGCTCTCTTCCACTGACAAAGTCACGTCGGAAATCGACATAATGCTGACGTGGCTTGAAATATTACACCAGAACATTGAGAAAATGTGAAATATTTGCCAGCAAATACCCACTTGACTGACGTTGGGGAGGATTTGGACTGGTCGGTTGTTGTTGTGTTTAATTCTTTTCCCAATCTAATTCAGCAACAATCCTGGAATTGAAATATTTGAGCAAAACTTTTCTTTTATTGATGAGCACCACAATCTTTTTGTTTGATTTATTGTTAGAGCCGAAAACCTTTATTTGACGGGCTCAGGTGGGACGTTCAGTCGAGCGTTAGAGGTATGATAACACGGGTCAGTCGTGTGAACACTGAACTTGGGAAATGTAGTTCCGGACTGTAGTTCATACTTTCTGATGATGTAACCAGATGTCGGCCAAATGATACATTCAAACGAGGCTCAATCTGAGGAAACCAAAAGGACGGAGTTTGCTATATCAAATATTTGCAACTTGAGAAAACATGTTATAAATTTGATAATTTATTTAGACACAAAACAGTTTACCAGATTCTCTAAATTCTTCACTTCTAACTTCTCAGAAGGGATTCTTAAAGCCTATGAATTATTTAAAAGTCCTATTTGGCATACATCCAACCCTAACACTGGTTCCTTTTTGTACACTATTCTGTATTTGTTTGCACATGCTGACGTAATATTTGGGCTATTTGGGCTTCTTTCTTATTCCAAACACCTGCAAATGTCACGAGCATGTGAGTCTCTTTTTCCCCCAAAGCGAATAACTGGATGAAACGAGCACAAGTGTACGATAAATATCCTGAAGTAACGAAAGAGACTTTGGCACATTGTTCCCGCCGTGCAGCGGGTGGCAAGAGCACAGATTTCGCAAACTTACAGCCAAGTGCTTTATAATTAGGTCAAAGCATTTTTTTTTTGCCAGACGTGAAATACTGTATCCTACATTCAATATAAAAGACAATTCAGCAGCAACATTTTGATTGGCAGTTAAAGGGCTGACTTACTTTTAGCAGATTGGCATTTTACATATATATCGTGAATGTTTGTGTGTATATATACATCAAAAACGTAATCGGACAGTAAAGTAATCCAACATTTGATCTTTTTAGGCAAGAGTGGCTGAACTGCAATACCGGTCCGAACACAGAAATTCTACACTTAGCAGCATTTACTAATGGGTCCATGTTAGTGTCAGTACGGTGAAAAGTTATGAACTGAAAGTACAACAAACTACAGAAACAAATGTGTCCTATTGTTCTCCGTTGAGATCTGGAGTCTGAAGTCACTGTGAGTATAAAAGAAGGGGCGTGGCAACACTGTGGGAGAGGATAGCTTTTTTGAGGTATTTCTGGTGGGCATCAAATCAAAAACATAAAGGGCAAAAAGAAACACGGAAGCAACATCCATTTTAAACAGGAAATACTAGTGGCTCTTGGATGTAAAAGTCTGTACAAGGCAGCAGCTGCACACGTAAACGACAGCGCCGCGGCGCCCGGGATGCGGGAGAAGCAGGGAAGGGGTTCATGGAAAGGATGAAAGGCGGGCGGAGTGAAAACATGAAATGAAGGCCGGCGGGGTGAGAGGGGGGGTTAGGGCTGATTGTCGTTGGAGGGTGTTTGATCTCGCCGCCATGCCATCAGAGTCTCTGAGCTCACACCAGCGTCTCCGGCAGTGTGTCAGAGCTGTCCGCGGACAGCAGCTGCCAGATCTGCCACCGGTCCCTCTGCCAGTCCTGCCACTCGGGGCCCTGCTGCGCCATTTGGCTCTCTGTCGGCGAGGCCGAGTTGCTCTGCGCCGCGCTCAGCCTCCCGTGCTGCGCCGGCGGCGGGGGGGCCGCCGCCGCCGCAGGTGAGCTGTGCGAACCGGCCAGCCGATGGTGGGCGGCGTAAGGGGGCGGGCAGCGGCTGTCGGCGCCACCGTTACCGTCGCTCAGCCCGCCCTGAGGTCTGGGGGTCGGCTTCAGTGCGTGTCCGCTCGCTCGGTGGAGCCCCCGCGTGCTGTTGAGGTGCGGCGGCGGAGGCGGCGCCGCAGCAGGGTTGGCGTGGAGCTGCGGGCGAGGCGACGACGCCGGCTCCACACGGGGGCCGGCGCACACCCTGCTGACCGGCGGGTGGGGCCTGCACTCGCCGGTGCCGGGAGCCGCCTGGCGCCGCTTGGGCATGGCCTGATGCTGCCTGCCGTCGCCGTGGAGTCCGTCGAGACCTTCCTGCGAGCTGCGGGAGCTTCCCTCGGACATGTTGCCATGGGAACCTGGAAACGGAGCATCGACGACATCAGCGGATTTAATTATAGTTTGTTGAATAACAAGGGACACACGCGTCACGAGCTCGTGCTTGACGTCAAAAATGCTCTGATTGACGAACCTTTCGGTGGCCTTACTGAGTCCTCAATGGAAAGATGGAGATAGGGAGAGAATACACTGCACGTTTAATTTAACTACTCTTTTGGGGTGATTTGGGCTGAATATAATACATCTACTGCATTTGAGCATTTCATTTGAACTCTTGTCAGGTCTTTATTCAGAGGGTTGTTGTGTGATGACGCCATACAAATGACCCTCACACGTTTACAGTCGAGACGAAGTGGAAAATTCCATTTTTAATCCGAAACATCCCCCCGCACCTCCTCCCTCACTGGGGAATACGTCGCGGTCCAGAAGGCGACGAAGTCCCAGTGAAACGGAAGCTCAACCGCAACAAAAGGCGGTTTACCTGTGTGCGCGTGGTCCTTGAGGGTCGGTTTCAGCGTGGTGTGCCACGTCCCCCAAATGTTGGCGTGCTCCTCTGATATCGCGTCTGGCGGTAGAAAAGAAAAAAAAAGGGGGGGAAAGGAGGGTGGGTCAAATTCCTTCTTCATGGTAAGCCAAATAAAGGCGAGACCAGATATGAAGGCTCCGATCCGTCACCTTTGCTGCCCCAGGTGTCGCCCCCGGGCTCGGCGCCCCAGCCGGCCACCTGCCCCACCAGAGTGTACTGCTCCGGGACGCAGAAGAGCGGCTCGCCGCCGGGGCTCCCCGGCTCCCCTCTCCGCTCGCTCATGACCGGGGAGTTGTTGTCGTAGGGGGACACCTCGCCGCTGGACACCTTGTTGGAGTCGCTGGAGGAGCGGCGCTCGCTCAGGGAGAAGGACTCCTCCGACTGCAGCAGGTCGGGACTCCTGCAGGAGGATTTACGGAAGGTGTGAGAGAGGCCGAACAAACGCCTCATGTGTTCAATGTGTGTGTGTGTGTGTGTGTGGGGGACTCACTGTGAGGCTTTTCTTCTCAGAAGGTAGTCGACCACATCTGGATCCGTCTCCAACAGATTCATCAAAACCTCGTTCTGCAGGTCAGGAGGCACCTTAAAAAAAGATGTGAACTATTAACAAAACCATTTCTTTTTTTTTTCCAATGTTCTACTGCAACGCCTGTTTTAGATCATACCTACACAGTTAAGCTGCTTAAGACAACTTAACAATTACCACACAGTTATATTCCAAACAGCAAACAGCGTTTTCTTTCCATAAATCGCATCAGCCTGTACTTGATTTCTATTATATGAAACGCCACCTTTTCCATGTACTTATACGCGAATCCAACCTCGTCGAAAACACATCTCCTTTGCCAGGGCACGTCTTTAATCTGATCCCGAGGTAATAACCATCATTTTCTGCTGGTTAAACACGTGGATTATGATGAGGACCACGGCCCAAAGCACGCACCGTCAAACGCTTTAAAAAAGAAGTTACGAAACAACTTTCAGATGCCATTCACAGAACCTGAGCTGCCTCCAAATCTGTTTTTACTCACCAAGACTGAGCAAGTCGCTTCCAATTCACTTTAAGCGATTAATAGCTCTCCATTGGCTTACTGCAGGAATGTGAGCCTCGGTTGAACGGCAGCGGCCGACTACAACACGTCACGCTTTGAGGTTTCGGACCTTTTCGGACCTTTTTTTTTTTTCGAGCCGGCTTTTATTTTGGAGGGAACAACTATCGAGCGTCGCAATTAACATGAGATGTTATTGCCGGCGAACTGGCGAGCTTCTCCTGACATTCACCCGCAAGAATTCAGGTATGACTCGGACCCAAAAACACACCTCATCCATCTGTCATCGTTTAGTATTTTCTCACTTCCTTTATTGACTCCGTTGCTGTGTCTTCTTTCTCTCCGCTAAACTGTTTTCATGACCTAAGACACAAGCGTTGTTGCTAAGGGTTCGGTGTGTGTGTGTGTGTGTGTGTGTGTGTGTGTGTGTTTAGCGGAGAACGTCCCGGCGACTGACCATGAAGAGGGTCTGGAAGCTGGCGATCATCCTCTGCAGCACGGCGATGACGGCCGTGCTCTCCTCGGCCCTGGCCGAGCTCTGGACGCTGAACTCCTTGTCGGAGCTCTTCTGCTTGTGGAGCAGGTTGGGGCCGAAGATGGTGGCCAGGTTCAGAGAGGTCATCTTGTTCCCCGTGATCTGCCCGTCGGACGGACAAGCAAACAAACAGTTAGCAATGCTGGATCAGGCAATGCGGAGGGGAAATGACATCACGCGGCGCTCTGAGACGTTCCCTTTCCTCCTCCGGCTGCCACTTCCATCTCCAGCCTCCATCCCTCCTTTCATGCTCATTCCCTCACCTCTTTTCTTTGTCACTTTGAGCAAAGGAAGGATGACGAGTGGCACATTGGGGTTTGTTAACACTGCAAGTGATGGAGCGTATGACAGCTGAGTCTGATGGTACCAGGGTTGGGTGATGGCGTACATCCTGTGACGCAATTGGCATCAAACGGTACAAGCCCTTCAAAGCTTGAACGTCTATTTTTTTTTTTTTTTTGGACTCCCAGCCCCCCGAGGGGAGAGACGGGAGCCACAAGGGGCCAAAAGTACACAAGCGTTGTTCCAGTGCGAAACGCTCCGACTTCCTGTCACGATCTCAGATACAGAGGAGTCGTGGAGTCGTGAAGGGGAATATACACACACACACACACACACACACACACACAGACACACACGTCAATGTTTGAGTCCGTTCTCATGCATACGCACGGATTTGAGAAAAAAAAAGACAAAACACACTTCTTACTGCACACCAACACACTTCTCCCTCACACTTGAACAACACACACACACACACACACAAAGGGGTGAGATTGACACACACACATGCATCAATCCATGGTGTGGGAATAATTAACGACGACTAAAAGGAGCGTGGGAGGTGGATTATCATTCAAACAGTCACAGGCCATGATGTCACTTCCTGACCTCTATTCCCCGCGTGTCGACTATCACAGGTCCAAAACGCAACAGTTGTGTTTTCTATCTCCAGACATCATCCGACGCCGACTGAAACTGATTCCTATCTGACTGAAACTGATTCCTATCACTTCCTCGGTCATTTACGCTCAATGAGATTGAGACAGAAGGCGAGCAAAACACCGGCGAGCTGTCCATAACCCTGTTTTTTGATTTTTTTTTTTAAATTTAAAAAATCAAAGAGTCGCTCACCTCCTGCCTGTGTTTGTCCTGCCGGTCGTGGGCGTGGTCAGTAACGGTGGACAGAAACTCCAGGAGGCGGTGGAGAGTATCGCTGTTGCATGCTGGGAGCAGGTAGACGAGCAGCTGAGTGACATTCTGCTGCTCATCTGGATCCAACACTGCAGACGCATATTGGTGTTGAACACCCAAAATGTGAGAAAAGAGGAACGGAAGGAAGAAAACAAAAGCCACATGGAGGTTATTTGTGTAAAAGTGAGGGTGACGCTCACGTGTGGTGTTGATGAAGGCCGTGTAGAGCTCCTTGGTGAGCAGCGGGTCGGGCATGTCCCTGAGGAACTCCTTCAGCAGAGCGGCCACGTCGTGGACGCTGTACTCCTCGTCCAGCTGGACGTCAACGCCGCGGTCGAACTCCTCGCGCAGCTGCGGCCGCGTAATGAAGAGAAGAGGGGAAGAAGGGAGAATCACAAACAATCCTCCACACGCCGCAATGCGCATTGTGCTCTGGGTCGCGCACACACCCGCACGCTCCGACGTCCTGTTGGTCCTCCAGGTGACCCGGTGGACTCAAACTAGTTGGACCGGTACGCACCGTAATCTCGGATCTGGCTTTTTGGAGGACTTCCAGGGAATCAGTTGCTGATATATATATACGTGTCGTCTGCTCAGCGCTTATACGCTTTCACAACATGATGACGCTGGCAGTTGACATTTGGATTGTGTCAACACGGACGGCAGAGACTTGCCGCGAGTAATGAACAGATGAAAACAAACCGCCGTATAGTGGTCAATCTGAGCAGAATTAACATATCTGCGTCATTATGTACGGTCTATTCCGACTGTAGATGTTTACTGATCAATAAAAGTAAAGATGTCAAAGGTAATTCTCTTCCATATGTGCGTCCTCTGAAATGTCACGAAACAAAACGACGCTTTGAAAGGTCAGTAGACACAATCCATGTCTCAGGGACACGGTGATGAAATCAGAGGAATTGGTGACACAGTGCACCCTGTGCTGCGAGTCACAGCACCTCTCTGAGGGGTCGGTCTTATATTAAATTACGATCTAATGAACCAAGTGACACATTTGAAGGTTGAAGACGTGTGCACTACGTGTGCCCTTTTGAATGATTGAAAAAGTGTGACCAAATTATGCTGCCCACACCGATTGACCCACTACAGGCTTCCCCCCCTGGTTTACCTTCACTCAAGGGATTCGAGGGTGAGAGATAGAGAAAGTCACCAAAACACCAAATGACCTCACCTGTCGGACTCTCTTCTTGGAGCTTCCCACTCTAAAGATCCCCACAGTCTGCAAACCTGAGGGAAGAAGGAGGAAGGGAGGGGTGTGGGACAACAACAACCTCAAAACCAGATCGCAATAGCCGTCTCGAGCACCTGTCGTAGTCGTATGTTGGCGACCACGGGGGGGAAGACGGCGCTCACCGTATTTCTCGATGTGCTGACAGCAGCTGTCGACCACCCGGGGCACCTGGCGGTAGATGGGATTGAGGCTCAGCCTTTTGTCCCGGTGCTTCTCCTTTTTGTTTGGCGTCTCGGCCGGCAGTGAGAGCTGCAGGGCCTCCAGCAGGCGGGACTGGTTGTCGTCCAGGTCCGTGATGGAGTCCACGGACATGGCCCCCTGGAAGTCAACCGTGCGCGTCGGTCAGACGGGTTCAACTGACAGAACAAGCCACCTGGTCCCAGGGCCGGTGGCTCACACCGGGGGGTTTGCATTATGCCGCGTGTTACTCTCACCCTCCTGCGCGCTCGGGGCGCCGCCTCGGGCGTGTTGGGCGACGTGGACTCGTTGGCCGTCTCCGATGTGGAACTCAGAGAGGAGTTACTGCTGGATAACTCCTTATTGGACGGCCGCTTGGTGGCAAACTGCAAGACAGATGATCCAAGGGGTTGGATTTGACAGTACAATGTGCAGTGTAAGATATTTATCCTGAAACAAGCGTGAATATGGACTCCAATGAGAGGAGGCTGGACCTGTAAAATGGACGAGACGAGGTCGGAGGAGTCCTTGTGCTCCTCGCGCTGCGGCGGGTCCTGGCGATAGCCGTCCTGACGCTGCCTGTGCGCCCTGTCATTAGCGATGACCTGGGAGAGCACGATACTGAAGGCTTGGGGAATGCATTCTGGGAGGAAAAAAAAAACAGGGCGGGAAAAGAAGAAGAAGAGAAAGGGAAGAGGAAGAAAATAAAGGCAGGAAAGAAAAGGGCATGAGGGTGAAAAGAGAGGAGAAATAAAACTGCATTAGTTCACTGCGAGAAGGGAAAAAAAAGAAAAAGAAAGCTTTATTAGAAACGTCTAAAAATAGCTCATAGATCTTAGCAACGTGGACATCAAACGCACATCCAACTAAACACATTACTTCTGTCGGAGCTCGCCTTTTGACACGCGATAAAAGCATCACAACACAAGTTCACCGTGCCAGTTAAAGCTCGTGGAGCACTACTACAGTGCATCTGCTTTCCAAAATAAGACATCACAGTTGGAAGTTGGAAAGCGTGACCAAGACAGACCACTAATTCTAGTGCCTTCGACCAAAATAACACAAACCCCCCCATCACTCGCTCCCACAAGCAACAACGCCAATGCGCTCCGTTTTGAGAAGCACGTGTATGCAAATCGCATCGCTTTGGTCCGTTTTTTTAATTTATTTTTTCGCGTGACACGAGGACGCCATTTGTTTTTTGGCAATTAACTTGCGACTGGGTGTAAATGTGTGTTGTGCTTCAGAGGGAAGAAACGCTTTCTTCGAAGAATGGCGTCCTGCTGGGCCATCGCAGGCCACATATATTTAATTATTTAGACGCCCGGCAACTGAGAAAAAAAAACAAAACAGTCCAGCTGTTCAGTAGATGTGTGTCCGTGTGTGTGTGTGTGTGCGCGCGTGTGTGTGTGTGTGTTTGGAGGAAAACAGAGGGAGAGAAAGCGAGATGCATTCCACAACCACAAGTGGAAGGCTGTGTTCATGAACAACATGACCACTAACGCTGTGACACAACGAATTTGCTCTGCAGCCTCAAAGCGTTAACAGGGCTTATGTAACACACACACACACACACACACACGCACGCACGCACAGACGTGCACATATACACAATCTGGATCCCATAACGTACAGTACTTTTTCCAGCGTGATGCCGAGCTCTTCACGGTACATCCACTGCCAGACCACATGTCGGATTTTCCCAAAAAAAAGTCGACATTGTCCAGGCCCACAGCGCCAGTTTGGGTTTTCACTCGTTTTTATTTTAAGGAGTCGTTCTTATTCATGTCCACGCAGTGTGTTTGGACGTGTTGTAAAACCACGCAGAAAGTCAGGAAAGTAAAAATGACTTGACAGGGCAACGCCAGTGCCAGGAAGTGTTTTCCAGAGCAGTGTGTTAATCTTAACGTTGACTGACAATTGATTACACAATTTGAGGGATAAAAGAAGGAAGATTAAAAAAAAAAAAAAAGGACCCAAAAGCAGATTTATATATTAAATCTTATTTGCAAATACAGTTTGAGTGCGGTCTGGTCACAGCAGCTCAGATAACTGCATCAAAGGAGTCGGCATGCTCCTCTCTCTGTGTGCCCCCTTGCAGAGGAAAGGCTTACAGCCGGCTCCAAAGTGAAAGTCAGGGCTTTGTATTCAGAGGCTGTGAGAGAGTTTTAAACTTAGAATCCACTTCTTCTTTTTTTCCCCCCCCCCGTGCAGGTTAGACCACGTGTACATCCGACCACATCTGCTCCGGAGGGCGAGAGCCGCCGCCGCCGCCGCCACCCGGACTCAGAAATGTGGAGGCCTGGGAATAAGTTTGCCTTTCAGCGTTATCACAAACCGGAGGGAAATATAATCAGAGTTTCGGCTTCGGTACAATGAAATGTCTCTGATTGGCCGATGCATGCGCAGGCAACACAGCCGTGACGTACTGCGGCAGCCTCGACGTCTTATATCCAATATAAACACGGACAGCTGCTTTCTCGTACTTATCGGAGGAGTACATAGTGTCCAAAGTTGACGGTAAAAAAAACTTTTTCTCCAATTTTAATAACGTGCCGACATATCCACATGTGTTTGCTGCTGGGATCAGCGGCAATTCATTTTGCCTGCTGCTCCTCTTTGACTGAGATTGTCTCCCTGCCAAATATGCTTTGCTTAGTGCAGCAGAGTGGCTGCTCCTCAGAGCCAGTCCCCTTACAAGGAGTCCCTCCACTTAGGCTAAATATAAACTGTCAAAGCCCAGTAAACAGAACGCCTGTTTTTATAACCTCGCTGTTCACCTGCCCGAGGGGGGCGGAGCCCACCGCCGTCTCAGCGGGGGGGGGAGGGAGGGATGTGACAAAGCAGAGATGGAGAGAGGGAAAAAACCCCGCGACCCGGCAGAGAACTTGGCGTACCTTTGTCTTTACTCTTCTCTTTTGCCAGCGAGTCCAACTTCCTCCTCAGCGACTTTTTCCTCTTCTGTCCATCTGCGCCGGAAAAAAAACAAGAAAGTAAATCACCTGAAACAAACGGTTTCCATATCGGCCGCATCTTATCGCGCGTATTATATCTAATAAGCGCACGTTGGGAATGCAGACGTAAATTAGCCACGGGGAGGGGGTTGTGGGGGGTGGAGGGCTGCCTGAACCCAAAAGCCATTGAAATGAAATGTCAGACAGGTTCAGGCTCGGTATTAGCAGCAGGAAGAATCTATTAAATCACTCATATTGTTTATATGCTCCAGCTAATACGTGAGGACTTTCCTCCTTTACAAAATAATCCCCTGCGATGCCACGTACTCATTTTAAATGTCTGTGTGTGTGTGTGTGTGAGCGTGGACGCTTCACATCCGTGCTCTGAAAGGAGGGAAGCCACTTGTCAGCTGTCGACATGACAAATGGCTCCCGAACTCGCTGATGGATGACCCGCATAAAATCTGGGAAAAAACGTGGCACATGCAACTTTCTCAAGTCTCCGAGTGTCAGCATGTCAGTTTTGTGAAACCTCAGCGGCTTTTACTGGCGTCCTTCGCTCAACCCTGCTGTTGAGTTGCCGTTGCGTCTCAAACCAACTCTTTTTACACGTCAGAGCATCGTGAACCCGCCGGGACGAGCCTCCGCTTTCGGTCTCCCGCTTCAGCGGCCTCGGTTTGAACCCCCAGATGTTCCTCTCGGCTGTATCCAATGAGTCACTTGCGGCGTTCAGGAAACTTCATCCGGCCCCAACAGCACGCGCGGCGGTAGAAGCCGTTACGTCAGGGAGCAGCTTCGGTTTCCCTCGTGTGTCCCGCCCGATCGCAACGAGTTCCACGAGGCCCCGGTTCTTTGATAATCAATTCATCGCCGCCGCCGCGATGTACGAGAAACGTACGTGTCGTTTTAAGACTCTCGGCCCCGGAGTCGGAGGCACACGGGGTGGAATCGTCGGGTGTATGAGGGAGAACTGGGTGGGAAACGGTGAGGAGAGGGAGTAGTGGGGGGGAGATGGGAGATGGGCGAAAGAAAGCAGATGTTGTGATGGAGAGTGAAGGCAGCGCGAGAGAGACGGGAGAAGCAGAGATAGGAAATGGTTTGGATTTTTGACAGATGGCTCCCAAAGCTGTACGGAAATCCCCCGAACCTCCAAACCTTCCCAGTCTAACTCCCAGGCCGGTTGCGCAACCGGACTGATCTGCTCCTTTGCCGCGGCGGTGCGCCGTCCTCCCAATCCGTCTTTGTCTCTCTTTTTTTGGGGGTTCTATCAATCTGCTTCTCCTTCTTGAAGAAAACACTAGAAACATGACCCCTTGGCACTGGGAGGAATATGAGAAACAGCAGGGCCGGAGCAAGAAAGAAAGAAAGAAAGAAAGAAAAAAACAAAAAGGCCACATTAGCGGCGCTGAAGTAGCACACGCACAAGAAACTCTTACACACGAGTTGAAATATTTCTCGAGCTCGCACATGGGGGCTGTTAAGGGCTCTGGAATTCATAAGCAACGCAGACAAGTACGCATTAAATCATGGTAGGGAGAGGTTTAACCTTCAGCAGGAATGCAAGGCCCCGGTTAATCCACTGTACTGCTGCGGCCACTCCACTCACATACAGCGTGGGGGGAATGATGCTGCACGCGTGCACGATGTGCATCCGCGCGCACGGGGCTCTTGAGTTCTGGTTTAATGCAAGTTCGGGTCTCATTTCGGTCGATTTATGAGGACAATACTTTGAACCGAGAGGTCTGTAAAACACAGCTGAGTGAGTATACTAAAGTGGTGTGGGGCGAGAAACAAGTGTTGGTTGTGAACAAGTCGACTGTTTGAGCCAGATCTTCAAAATCATTGGATCCAAACCTGAGGGTCAGGACCCCCCCAGGGGGTCGGAAAGAGACCTGGACGGTCATGAGATGAACAGGAATGTACAGTATGTTTTTTTTCTTGACTTTCATCTACTAATCTCACTAATTGGATAATTGTACCTCAAGCCTCTGATATATATATATATATATATATATATATATATATATATATATATATATATATATATATATATATATATATATATATATATATATATATCTCCAGGGCCTCAAAGTGCAGCAGGTTTCCTCATCCAAACGAGTCTGGCTCACCTGAGGATTTCATCGTGTAACATGAAGTTCAGTTTACTTAACTCCTCAATCTGTGAAAACAGTCAAATAATGTTTCCTGTGTCTCCGGTGGGAGCTCTCGAAAGTCTGAGAAAATAAGGCCGATGAGGTCATCTCAGTTTTTGGCTTCAGACCCCCTGCTTTTTTTTTTCTTTTTTTTTTTTGAAAGCAAGCCTGTTACAAAACTGCGAGCAGAGAGATACGGGCATCGACCAGGGATGGGAAACCTAACAAGAGATGCTATTGAGTTGCATTTTGAGGAAAAAGAGGATCCATCGCATTTGGGTGTAGACGTTGGAATATATGAGTCTCTGCTGATTCCAATACTACTCATCCAATTGACATTTTGGGTATGGGCGGGCCCGGTGGGAAACAAACCACCGCAGTGCCCGTGGCCTGCTAATAAGTCTAATTTTGTAATTTTCCGGACCGGTGTTCACTTAATGGTTTGCTTTACGAGATCAAAACAGGGGCGTGTAGATTTGAGGCGATGGAGTGTGCATGGTGACAAGCGGGGTGACTCTCGGGCCTCAGTTGCAGCGGAAAGGCAGTCGCGTGTCAGGGGGGCAGAGGGGAAGGGGGAGGGGGGTAACAGGAAGCACACCATCCCAACGCAAAAGTATGGTTTACATCTAAATCCATGTGCTGCCACTACTTCCCCGAACATAGCCCACACACGACTTCCCTTAAATCCACTTGACGGACGACAAGAGGATGTGGTCAGAGGCTCGAGCGTTGGCTTTCATTTACGGGGGACACTTGGAAGTAAGTTTGCACAACCAAACTCAAGTTCAGGATCTCAAAAGCCGACGTTGTCTGGAGAATGCCGATGCCCTCCCGCTGCAAATTGTTTCGCAGCTTTAAATTAGGAGCCCACGCGTTCTCCCACCTTTTGGCATGGTAATCTGACACCCCAGGTCATAGTCCTGGTGTAATCGGGTGTAGGCTACTTCCTGCAGCCTGGCCCTCTCCAGCTCCGACAGGCTCTGGATGGCAACCGGCGCCAGACGCACGCTCCGCCCCGACAGGCTGCTCCAGGTGTAGTCACCCTGAGGAGAGGGAACACAAAGGTCGGCCGATCAGAATAGAAAACGTGCACATAGCATTCACGGTGTGCTTTCATTTCACGTGATGACCCCTCGCCCTCACCACTGCTTTCCATCGTGAAAAATGTCTTTTTGAGTTTTTTATTCATCTTCAGTCGCACATTAAGTATTCCCTGGACTTGGTGCATGTGAAACTGTGTAAACCCTTGCCCTCTGCATTCTTTGAGAAATAAAAAAAAGGATTAGAAGAAGAAAAAAAAAAACACAGATTTTTATATGATTCTCATAGATGATGGGAGTAGATTATACACAACCAACACTTGCAGTCCAATAAAATACAGAGCCTGTGTGTGTGTGTGTGTGTGTGTGTGTGCAGCACGGTCCTTTTGCAACATGAGAAGAACTGAACGTACAAAGTATAAAGTACACAGACGTAGACAGGGGGGGGAGAGAGAGAGAGAGAAGAAAAAAAAGGAGCAAGTGAGGACATGAAGTGGCCTCGCACTGATGGATTTGCAATACGCTTTCCACACACGTAACCGCCGTCGAGAATGCATACGTGGAGGAGATGAGGGTACGGCGAGGCCAGACCGTATAGAAAGCAGCCCGAGTCCCCGCGCTCGTTTCTCATCCCCAGACAGGTTTACGCGGCAGCTTTGCCTTTAATCCGTGATCAAGGTGGAATCGAATGGAAGTGAATTGTAATGAATTGCTGCAGGACCAGAGAGCGCTTTGGCTTTGATGCACATTTGAGTCCTCTGAATCTCTGGTCATGCATTCCTGTGTGTGTACTGAGAAGAGAGGTCAGGATGAGGGAGAGGTTAAGGAAGAGGGGGAAGACAAAGAGAGGACAGACTGCTGCAATTCATCTAATGCCTTATCCAGACAGTGGGCTTACAAGTGCACACTAATGTGTCTGTGTTTATATATATATATATGGTCTTTATTCTCTGCTGCCGCAAGCGGAGATAAACCATTTTACATCAGTTGATATCTTTTGAACAAAATAATAAATTGCATTTCACCCCGTTGCCCTCGTGAATGTTTATTCTCCACGTTTTTGAACTTTCCTCTCCTGATTTGGTCTCCATCAACAACCTTTTCTCGCAGTCCTTCCTCCCGCGGTCGACCCTCTTGTTATTTGACCCCGCTCGGTGCGGCGAGGCAACGGGGCCGTCATCCAGCCGTGGGAGGGAAAGCCAAACGTGGACAGAGTCAACCTGGAGAGCCACCCGAGTGTGCGTCACAAGTCCGGCAAAAAGCAAGTTGCGTGTCGCCCCCCCCCCCTCCTCCTTTTGTGATCGAGCAGTTCGTCCAGCGCGGCCGTGTGTGTGTGCAATTCCTTATCGCTTGGCGAGGAAAACCCTTTCCCCTGCCGCTTGACCTCACACGCAGCTTGAGGGGGCGCGCACACATGCCTGCACTCGCACACACGCCGCGAAAGCAAAGACAAACAGTTGGAAAAGTTAAATAAGAGGCCCCTCCGCGCTCGAGCTGGTTCTTCCCAGCAGGCCCTCTGAAGGGGATGGATGAGCTTCGGTTCTTGAGTGTCGACCGGTGAACCCCCCTCCCCTTGGGATAACGCTGGCAGCGGAGCGAAGGGGCCGGACTAAATCCTGGTGTCGCTGCTGGATTCTGGCCCAAAAGCCCGTGTGACCTGCAGGGACGTGCATTCAAATGTACAGACCGAGAAAAAACAACTCGCACAGTTTGGCTTTTGACGGATTAGGTTCTTGTGGGACGATGTTGTATCACTTGTCTTTGTCTATGTATTCTTTAAGGGGTCAAAAAGGCGCAACAGCAAGTGTCTGCAAGTGTCTGTTGAGTGTGGTCTGACGTCGTCTTCATGCGCCACGATTCTGTCTCCCTCCTCTGGTTAGTGTCTACTGTTCTCATTGGCTAACAACGCAGATCCTTTGTGTTCAAACAACAGCTGTTGTGCATGTCAATTGTGCAGTTTCACCTCTTGAAATCCACATCTCTGAGCTTCTTCAGCTTACCGAGAGCGGGGTCGCAGGGGCAGCAGGCTTACGCAGGGTATTCCAGACCCTAAAGCATGTCCGGTCTGGATGAGATATTTATAATCCCCCCCAACTGCGTGTTCCGGCTCTAATCCGGTGTCTCTCACCGGTTGTACGTGCCTGGAAAACCTCGAAAGGATCTTGAACCACCTCAGCTGGACCCTTTCGGTGCACAGGAGCAGAGTCTTTGTCTCTCCGGATGTCTGAGCTCCTCATCCTACCGCTAAGGCTGAGTCCAGCCGGCCTACAGCTGAAGCTCACGTCGGCTGCTCGCATCCACGATCTCGTTCTCAGTTCATGACCAGAGGTGAGGGACGGACTGGAGACGGGACTGGTAAATCAGGAGCTCAGTCTTTGAGAGTCAAGTACAGCTCTAACGCTCTGTTTTCCCCTCACTCATGAACTTCCTGGGACCCACTCCAAACCTAGAGGGTGCAATCCGGAGAGGCAAGGCCTCAGACTTGGAGGTACTGACTCTCATACACAACTTCCAACCCGCAGTGCATGAAGGTCACGGTCTGATGGAGCCAACAGAAACACATCATCTGCAAAGATTATATAGACAAGTCTTAATATACTGTCTAAAAACATAAGTAGAATGAATATGACTTTTACACAGGTTGCTATAAACCCCCGTTGCCCCGTGAAAATGACTTAGCTATTGGAGTGTATTAGAAGATAGAAACAAAAGATTAAGCCCCTGTCAAAAGGGAGTGGCATAAACTGTTTTAGATTTAAACATGATGGAGATTGCTTGGAAAAGTTGCTCGAGTTCAGATTTAAATAAACCCCTTTTCCACATTATCAGGGAAAAAAAAGAATCTGAGATTTGGGATTTATTTTGGCTTTCAGGCTTTGAGCGCCGACTGCCAAGTTCAACAGCGGCGGACGCAAACACGGCAGCTGATCGCCGCGGCGAAAAGTCACCATGAGTTCACGATTTGAATTCCCCCCAAAAAAAGTGGAGATTAATTTGTAAGAGAACGGCTCACATCCAATAACATCCAGCAACTATTATATATACCGGTAAAAAAAAAAGAAGCTCCCGCAGCGTTAATGAGCGATAGCGTGTCCTGACCAATCTCCTAATATTATTCTCAAGCCCGTGGAGGTTAACGAGATCACATGTGGAACATACAGCCGGAGCATCCATTATCCGGGAGCTCAGTATGACGTGGACTGTTTAGCGAGACGTAACACTGTTTGAACAGCCTCTATAGAGACAGATCTGCCATGCGGCGGCTGTCACAATCCTCTCACTCCTGTTTGTCTCCAAAATATAGTCAGTTGCTATGCCTTTACATAACTGCCGTCATTTGTTTGCCGCTGTATTTATTAGAACTGTCCAAACCCCCCACAGATGTTTGCTGGCCTGGCTGAGCAGATCTAATCAGATAATCCCAACTCGAACAAATGGTATTTTCTCCCAGTTTGCTCCGCTTAATGCAATTTTTTGCGCAAACAGAAATAAACCTCAAATAAATCAGGGAAGAATGCAAGAAAAGTGATTCAAGCGTGCAGTTCATCGACGCCGAACAGCGAGGTGAGAGTGCACGAGGGTGTCAATCAGTTATTCAATGTTCAAACGATCGTTAATATCACCCGTGCATGTGACACGGCATGTGAGGCTGCTATTATGGGATGCAACACGTGTCGTCGTCGCCGCTTCTGCTTGTGACGGACGTTGAAAGTGGAAAGATGAGCGTCTTTGCTGACTGGGCTGCTGCAGTTAGATGACTAATGGTGTTTTGGGCCATTCAGGGCACTGCAGCATGTGGTTTCTGGTCTATTTTAGACAAAAGGGGACAATTGCGCAAAAAAAAAAGCCTACGGGCAAAAGTGAGTCAGTTCCTGCGGCAACGCGTACACAGCAGTATCAAAAGAGCCCAGGAAGTGAGAGGAATATTACTATGGTAACGCACCTGGGGACACGCACAAGCGGCGTGAATCAATCGCAATTTAATGTGAATCCAGACGGAGACGGAGAAAAGCCTCTTGTAGGTCGTTCACGCCGTGCCGATTTGGGAAGGTGTTTTCGCGTGATTGACCTTCGCCACATGATGACGATGTCACCGATCATGAAGAACGCAGCCCGCTCGTTCTTCCATGCAGACGTTATCGGTCGTGGCATTGACACAACTGTGCTTGTGTTGGTCCGCATCGGAGGATTCCTGGCTTTGCATATGTGTGTGTGATGGGCGAGAGAAAACAAGCCTCAAATTAATATATGCACACACACACACAGACACACACACGCGCTGCCTTCAAGTGCGGTTAGAAATATCCCGACTGCAACCACGTAGAGACAATGTCGCAAATCCTCTTTGAGGAAAGAAGAATCTGCGATAAAGCCTTTAATCCACTGGTCTCAGCTGTGCAGGTTGAAAATCATGCGATACTCAGATGAGTCTCGACCCCGAAAGAAAGCATGTCTGACAAACACTAAGGAGCTTTTTCACATAAAGCAGTCCACTGCTGGAAGAGGGACGCATCAATCTGACTTTCTCTCTTCCAGTGCTGCTGATATCAGTTCCTCCCCCTTTTCACAAATTGAAATAACTCCACATCTTTCATATGGATTGCGCGGACATTTCGCTCACTCTGGCGACCCCTTTGACTTTTCATTCCGTGCCGCCAGTCGGCAAACAAAGTCCTCGCGGTGTGGCGGCAGACGTTTCGCGAACAAATCTGCCAGCGGGAGGAAAACGCGGGACGCCGCAACGAGGCCCGGACACGACGGCGTCTCTGATTTACAGACGTGTGTGTGTGTGTACGGTCGTAGAGAACACATAGCTAAATCATGCCGGCTGGCCGGCTTTGTGTAAACTACGTGACGGGTGTAGTGATATTCGAGGCAAGGTAGCGGAGGCCCAGGAAGAGGTGCCTTCTGCTGAACGCAGACACTGAAGAAACGTTTCCAAAAATTCTTCACATCCCACTTTTTGGGGGTTTTGTTTTTGTTCCTTTTTGCGTTGCAGCTGGCTTTAAATGGCCCTTGAGAAGAGTTCCTATCCCACAACACTGATCCAAAGGAATGCGCTTGTGTTTTTTAACACTTTACTCTGTTTTTTTTTTTCGACACAGGTTGGCTTCATGCATGCATGTAATAGATTGCTTTCGCTGACCTGGAACCTCCTTGAGGTCCACACCTGCTTGTAATTAGTGACCACCCTCACTTGTCAATGTGTGTGTGTGTGTGTGTGCGTGTTTGTACATCTGTGTATCTGTATCTGCCACACAGCAACGATTAATAGTCTCCCCCAGCTGTTTTGGCTTTTCCCTGACGCCGCCCGAGGGGGAAAAACCTCCGAATTTCATGGATCCCTGTTTTCCACGCGCAGGTTACGTTACCCGACAATTCAGCAATTCAGCGATATCACGCTTATCGTTGGTTGTGAAGTCCGCCGGCCTCCGGTGCGGGAGCGCATGCCGATGGAGTAGTGCGTGAGGAAAATAGGATGCCGTGGTTGTAAACGCAACTACCATAGCATCCATTCCAATGCAAAGAAAAGCGCTGATTCAGACTGGCTGTGTCTAAATGCAGCGACAAATAATGTGCTGAAATCATTAACATGTGCAGTGAAACAGATATTCAATCAATGGAAAGTAAATCAATATTGGTGGTAGTATATTAACTAGAGTAAGTCCTTTGTAACGTAAAATGGCAAATGTGTTTGCAGCTTCTCACATTTGTCTTTGTTTTGTGTTTTATATCATTGTGCATTTGAAATAACAGGCTTTTCAGTGTTTTGGATGGCGATAATGATTTATGGTATTGCATTTGGTCTCGCCAAGACTACTGGAATAAAATGCATAAATAATAAAAGTGGCGATTTATAATGTTCAAGTTATCTTGTTTTTTTCGAAAAGGAATCGAAAGTCAAAACTATGCCTTTGTGTTGACTTCCACACTATTTATTACACACTATATTCTACAAGTTATTCCAACAATGTGCAGCTTGATTGAGTTCAAATTCACGAGGATTGCATCGCATTGCATTTGTTTGACTTGGGTTTTGTTATTGTGATGAGCAGTAAACGTATAAAACATTAAAATGTTTCGAGCTGCGGGGCGCCACCACGCATTAGTGAGGAAATACAAAATATGACGGTATCGTCTTTCACAGCACATTGTTTTTAGTTGTTTTTTTTCGTCTGCCTGTGCATTTAATGAGGGCTTCCTGGCTCTGTCCCAATAATGAGCAACTTGGAGTGTGTGCTCCAAATACCCCCCCCCCCCCCCCCTCCCACCTACCCCCGTCCTCTTTCTCCCCCACAATCATTGGCAGGCACATCAAAAGCATCGGGCCGACTTCAAACATTTTAAAGACAGATTAATATGAAGGGCCTGCAGCGGTAACGAAGCCGACCTTGACGACTTGGGAGCTCGTGTAATGGTTACGTGAGTTTCAAAAGCGAAAGAAAACAGGTATTGTATCAACACCACAGTTGATAGAAGGAGAAGTTGAGGTAGTGTGTGTGTGTGTGTGTGGCATTGTTTCAAAGCAATGTGTAGATGACGGTCTGACCACAGAAAACTTCAAAAAAATCAGCCAGCTGTTAATGGCAGACTGGGTTTATGTCAGAGACATAATACTCCTGTTTGCATGCTTTTATGCACACTAACCTCAAGTATGAGGACTCTCTGTGTGTGTGTGTGTGTGTGTGTGTGTGTGTGTGTGTGGGTGTGCTCAAGAGCAAACTTTTCCCCCAATTCTGAAGCCAAAGTACAAGCGCTATTTCTGTCATGACCTTTCATGACCTATTTGTCGTGCTGTTTGTCTCCACGGTTTCTTCTGCGTCCGTGTGAATTGTGGGAAGAGAAACATCAGACTTAAATCCCGCTAAAAATCCAGCTTGATATGAACAAGCCGTTTCTCCACGATGGCCGTCTCGAACCGCACATGTAGACCTGCGACACATCTCCCGTCGTGATGCGGTACAGCGCTTTAACGCTGCTTCTTCTGGTCACAACGAGGTCAACTTGTCCATCGAGGAAAACCAGGGAGAGGAGGGTACAGCTGTGTTGAACATGCTAGTAATTGGTCCTCAGCCCGACTTTGCATCGCAAACCGTGGATTCGCTTCCACGGCATGTCGGAAAACCTTCACTTTGCTTGTGATGGACCACAAAACAACGTCCTCTCTGGATACTGCTTCATCTCTGGGTTTGGGGTTGAATGAATTCGCAAGTCCTATCATCATTTATAATGCGCCTCTAAGAAAACCACAAGACCTAATTCCACCACAATGTGCTCTGTGTTAGCGTAGCAAACTTCATAGAAATAAAGTAACCCCATTGTTCTTACTCCTGGGCTGATATGTCATCCAGTATTTTGTTAAACACACACAAATCAAGCCTTCTTTAACTGTATACAATTCTATAAGTCCTCATTTACAGACTATAGCCATCCGAGCTAATGAAGCTGGCTAATCATCGCTAATCCTGGAGGGCACTTTGGGTGATTGCTGCATGTGTGAGTGTGTGTGTGTGAGTGTGTGAGTGTGTGTGTGTGTGTGTGTGTGCGCGCTGATCAGGAGGGGTTAGTGTAGGGATCATGTGCGCTTTCAGCATAAATAAGTGGGGGAAAAATGCGTGGCTTGCTCCACTTGAACTGAGACAAAACTGATTGTGGCCTGATGGCAGCCGTGGAGACGGTTTGAGCAATCAGAGCTCAGCACCGAGACTTGCATGTGTGTGTGTGTGTGTGTGTGTGTGTGTGAGTTCCTCCAGGCCTCCCATCTGTGTTCTGGAGTGATTTGAAACTCGAATGAAGGTCACAACTCAGCGGTAGCCTAACCACTGCCAAACAAAACGGAGCGGATGACAAATGCCGGCTTTCAGCCCTCAGAGGTGAGCGTGATTTTAGACATCTGACACTTCCAGCTGGGGAAATGGAGGGAGGAAAAACACATGTTTGTATCCCATGTATGGCCATAGGTGGGTTTAATGATCATCAATCCTATTTCTGCTGGATAAATTGCAGACTTGTTTGGTATATGGCCTGAAAAGTGATGATCCAAGCTTCAAGCTCGTCCACATCCCACCCGCTCCACGCAGGCAGCCTGCAGGAACCCGCTTACAAACAAAAACCATAATCCCTCAATTCCTTCCACTTGTGCACGCGGCTAATACGCCATCATGACCTTCTGTGACCACTGGTGGACCTGCAGAAGATTACTTTCATAATAAAGTAATATATGTATGGATAAAGTTGTTCGATAACTGTTGAATTCCGTGTTCCTCCATTAACACAGATTGACAGTCAATACAAATGCGGTGCGTTTGCGTGCGTTTGCGTGCGTTTGTGTGCGAGCACTTTATCTGTCAATCAGTCCAACTGTCAGCGTAAGTAGCCCCATGAGCATTACTTTCCCATCAAACCTTTTTGCAGTCTGAGCGCTCTACTAAGTCAGCACCGTGAGAAAACGGACACACACAAAAGCACACACACACACACACACCCACTCGCACAGGCTGCAGAAAAAACACACTCCCAGAGAAATATTGTGCCACTCCATAGATCCTGGAATGTTGAATAGATTGTGAGACGAGAACCGGCCTCCGATGTAAAGTGAGAACGCGACTTGTGATGGGACTCGGCTTCTCTTGTTCCCCTCGACCGTGAAGAGCAAAATATAGCAAACAGTTGCCGTCACGGTCCCCCAGGTTCCCCACCCCACACACACACACACACACACACACACACACAGCGATGGACGAAGACACTCATTTAACGGTCACAACAAGCATGCGAGAGACCCAGACGACTTTGTGCTGCTACTTCCTGCAGCCCAGACGGACACATGACTGCAACGACGCTGAGAGAAAGAGGGGGAGGTTGTTGTTGTTTTTTAATTAAGTGCGACTTTAACACAACCTAACAACCAAAGAATGTTGTCTTCGAAGATCTCCCAAAGCAAAAACAATACGTATTTCTAATTCTTCACGAGTGTCACCCGTCTGTCATTTCTGAAACAGCTGATTTATTTATTTTTTTTCCTCTTGAAAGAGCTTCGGATTTCTCATGATTTCACACATTGTGGCTGTAGACGATTCAATCGAAGGGCAGTTTCGCAACCACAGACTGGGCCTCCTGCCTCCTCTTCCTCCTCCTCCTCCTCTTCCTACTTGGCTAATAAGATTTCCTCACTGAAAAAGTCCGTTCAAATAAACGTTGCATTTTTCTCCTCTCGTTTTTTTTTTTTGAGGAAGCAGGGTTATAACTGCCATTTGGCGATAAGAGACGTCGCTGAGCCATTTCAGAAGCATTCGCGGTCCGAAGACATGTTGGTTAGATTAATTACCGACCCCACAGTAAAGGAGTTTAACTGTTCCTCATTAGCCGATTGTCATCAACACCTTTTACAACAGATCAGAAGTGCGAGTGCGTTGACTTAACACATTTTTTCATGAACGTAAGCGTGTGCAAGATAAGACGTTGATCCTATTAGGGAATAGTAAGTTTATTTTTCACCCCAGTGGCAAGAACATGAGCCGACACAAGTACAGCACATTCCCTTGGTCTCTTTCTCTCTCTCTCTGTGTGTGCTTCTTCCACCGTATCCATTTAACACAGCAGGATCAGAGCAAAGTCTCCATAAGACTCTTTATTTTCCACATGGGTGCAAGACAACCTCCCCCCCCGACCCTCCTCTCCCGAGTTAATCCTGTGCGGTAGTTAAAGAGCGGGGATTAGAACCTGCTGGTCCGCTCCTCAGAATCCGCATGATGTTGACGATGGAGATGACAGGGCCGCGGTCGCTTCGAGAGGCACATGGCGGCGTTTACGCACAACTTTTGATGCGGTGTTCTCCTCGCGCCGCGCAGACGCACATGTGTACGCGACGAGATGGACCGCGGACACAACGGGACAGCGGACCGGGCAGGTTTCAGGCCCTGTTGTTCAAGCTTGGTACTTGGCACTTGTGGCCAAAAGCTTTTGAATTGCGCTCCTTAGCTTCCTAGCTTCCTAGCTTTGTAGCTTCCTAGCTTCCTGGCTTTGTAGCTTCGTGCGGTTTGGTGTGTTTTGGTGCACTGGGACGTAAAAGAGAAAGATTTGTCTTTTGAAGGTTGCTTGAAAACTGAAATCTGAATCTTTCCACCAACCTCACAAGTGTCAACCATCGGCGAACAACGAAGCGCCGCTAACGAGAGAAAGCCCTCCGACCCGGCCGGACGCACAAAGCCATCGGCCTTGTTTCAAGCCAGGAAGTTTTAGCCAAGTGTGACTTCCTGGAGACCCGCGCCACACCCGTCACCACCCCACAATGCTTTGTTCTCTCCAGGACGGTGGATGTGACACTGCCTCTGTGTGTGTGTGTGTGTGTGTGTGTGTGTGTGTGTGTGTGTGTGTGTGTGTGTGTGTGTGTGCGTGTGTGCATCGCGGGTCATCGTCGGGTCAGCTGGTCTATTATTGATTTTCCTGGCTGAAAGAGAATGAACGCTCGAGTGCCGCCGACCTGCCAAACACACCCGGCACTTCTAGCGATCGAAACGTGTGTGTGTGTATGTGTGTGTGTGTGTGTGTGTGTGTGTGTGCACGCCAGTAAAGAAGCCTATAATAAAGTGTTAACAATACAGTAACGACGAGGTGAAGAGCACTTTAAACACCGGCTGATTAACATGGCAAACTACTTATCGCCTTCCCACTGGCAGCGCTCCACGGGAGCAATCACACAGTCCGCTTTCTCACCGGGTCCTGTTCAGCGTAGGCCTGATTAGTTGGGAGCGTTGGGGAAACTCGATCCGCCAGGAGCTAATAAGGTCGAGCACTGAAACGCGATGACAGCCGAATCAGTCGCAATTTTTTGCCGCGCGGTTCTTCGCCGACACTTTGACGAGTGGAACCATCCCTCAAAGGAAGCGATTGAGGGACCGCACGCAAGTCAATTTACACCAAAACATCTCGGTACTTTCCAGGAACTGCTTTTCACTGTTTTCCTAAGCAGTGGACTAGTTATGAAAATAAACCCTAATCCATCAGATATACTGGGGCTTGTGAAAATATGTTCAAAAAAATATGAATCCATTCGTAAAACTGAAAAAAAAAAGAGTCCCACTTTGAGAGAATTCCACTTGGAGATGCCAAGTTTCAGTCCACACAGAGCTATTTGCAAAGGACACAGATGGTTCTGTTGAAACGTTCCCGCTGTTTTCCACCTGTTCTCTGGAATAAACAAATGCTGCCTCATGATCACTGCAGCCACTTAGATCAAAACCAGGAACACATTTTTCAAACTGAAATTAAAACATAAATCTATAAGGAGATGCTGGTACTCGGAACATATGCTCCAACGTTGACCTTCAAAGCTTAATCGGTCCAAATACCACCATACCCCCCCCCCCCCCCCTCCCCCCTTCAGGGAGGGACAGGAGGAACACAAGACGGCTGCCTGTCTTTCATCGCCTTCAGTTGCCTCAAGGCAGGAGCGATCCCTGTGGATCTGCCAGAGATAACGTGCTCCTGTCTTTTTCTTTTTTTTTTTTTTTTCAAAATGCAACGCCTCAATGGAAATATGCACGACAAGAATAGTTGTTGCGCCGCACACGTGAGGCCTTCTGCCACCTCGCGAAAGGAACAGATCGCCTCAATTGCAACAAGCCCGCATTTATAACATCCCCGCCGAGCCGTGCACTGACGCAAATGATGAATAAAGACACCTGCGCTGGTGGAAAAACAAGCCAATTTTAGCTACAGCCCCAATGAGAAAATGGTCAGGCAAATAAGTTAAAATAGTTTGTGCACCACGAATAAATGGATGTGTGTTTGCGCGTGCGCTGCCACAACAAAACTTGTTGATCCTCACATTCCAGTGGCAGCCTTGAGAGCGGCTAATCCGGTTTTAGTCAAAGGCCCCTTGAACCCGTGTCACACTCTGTCCGCACACACACACACACACGCACGCAAAGTTAAATGCATGGGCACACACATTAAAAAACGGGTTTGTCCTGTGTGCAAATATGTGCATAGCCGGCACATGAGCGCACGTACACCCTGCTGCTAGCATAAACGGTGTCTTCAGTGAACCAGCTGTCTGTGTGTGTGTGTGTGTCATAGAGAAGCAATGTTATTCCTGGCTTCATCCATGTTATTCCTAGTCTGACGTTGGGATATTTCCTTCATCCATGTTCTCCGAGATGGAACCGGACTGGAAATGTCGCCCTCCGCGTTTCTTTGTTGTCCCTGCGTCCGGAAAAAAAAAAACGCTATCGGCGATCGCCGCCGCGCCGCCGCCGGAGAATGAGGCCGTTTATTTAAAAGCCGCGTGCTTATTGGAGGCGAGTCGTTCACACCGGCTTGTTGTAATTACTTGACGGGGCGCCGTGAAACCCTTGAAAGTGCACTCTGTTCTGGCCGGTGAGCATCGCCTGCATCCCAGTCGACGCCACCGCACATGACGCGGGCGTGGCCTTATCAAAGAAGTCTTCTGTGGAGACCGTGCAGTCGGTGTAAACAGCAGTGGGAAGTGAGCTTTTCGACCAAAGTCGGGGCAAACGTACGACTGGCGTTCCAAATGGAAAGGGTATTACGGTTTATGCCGTGTATTTTCAACCAATTCCGTCCAATTAAAGTCAAAGATTAATCTGGGGTGGGGGACGGTTGCTCGTCAGGAAAAAGACAAACACTTCGCAGGCGCCATTGCTAAAGCGCTTCACTAATCACGGGAGTCAAGTTTCTGGTTTTTGGTCACAGCAACTGCTCTCGGCCTTTTTCTTTCCTCTAGTTCCCGTCAGCCAAGGCGCTCCTCTGCTCCTCTGGGGACTGCGTTTACAAAAAAAAAACAAAAAAAACTGTCCACCCAAGGAGAAGCAGAGCAGCGTCGAACCGTGTCCTCCGGAAAAAAAATGTGCACGCATGCTTCGGTTTGCTTGCACTTCTTTCCAAAGCACAGGCATGTTTTCTTTTTTTTTTGTTTTTCTGGAATCGTGCAGAAACCAGTCTGCAAGCATCACTGGTCCTCTTAGGGCTGCTTTTCGAGAAGAAGCCACACGGCTCTTGAAGTGCAGTGCCGCGAGGTGTGTATCCTGCCGAGCTTTTAACAGCTTTGGCCGGTTTCGGAGGAGCTGTGTCGTTGAGGTCAACCCCGGAGAGCAGCAGCTGGCTGAAGTGTTGAAAAATGAAGAGCAGAGATCTCTCCACCGGACGGCACACTCTGTTCTCACTATTTAGCATCTCGTTCTGCGTGCATGACTGAGGACGCACCCACATATGTGTGTAGTAATGGATTACAAAACCTTAATGAGGTCTGTTATGGCTTCATTAGCTCGGTCTTGATCCAAGTTCAGTGCACCGTTGTGCAGCAGATCAGGGAGTAACATGCGCGCTTCAAAAATCCCCAAACTATGACGCAATAGTGCACTTCACACGGTTGACATCGTGCCCTCGCGGCTATCAGTCCGGAAACACATCGAACCTTTTCTTGAACCGACTCCAATGAAAGAAACACCTGAATGTGTGAAGCAGTGAGGGGAAGCCGGGCGAGGGAGGGCTTCAGCTGTAAACCGGACTCCCTTGAAGCGTCACATATTTGGTTCAGGCCCGGAGGGAAGACGCCCGCCTCCGGTCGCCCCGTCTCCCATCTGCGAGACGGCCGATCAGGTCTTGCCAGGACTTTCTCCCCTGCGCTTCCTCCGCCGCGCTCTCCCCTCAGCCCTCGGCCATCTCCATAAAAAGACAAGTCACGGGGAGGGCGGACTTTCGCTGTTGATAATAAAACAAGTGCCTCCCCCCACCACCCCACCCCGACAGTGTCTAGCAAGAAAACACAAAACAAGGGAAGGGCGGTGTTGTCATGACGAGCCAGAAGTGACGGCTGTGGAACGCGGCACTCGACTTTCCGCCCACGTGCGGGAACCCGGCCGCACGGATCCTTTTAGGAGAGTGCCGGGCCAACAAAAAAAAGAAACGTGCCGGGCGCGACCAGGGGGTCGACGATCCCGACCATTATCGCGAAGGGATGGAGCAGAAGACGGCGGCTCTGAGAGACACACCCTCCCTCTCCCCCCATGTTGGACCTCTGGAATGACACCATACCGTATCTGTGTGCATTCCACGTCACTGTGCTCCTGCGAACAAAACATCCAAAACATCCACTGCGCAGTTCTCCCTCTGGGTCAGGGTGTGCTTAGGAAAGCTTGTGGTCAATGTAAATAAACTCGCTGTGCTGATGACTAAGACGCCGCATGGATGGTTGATGCCATCCGCCCACACACACACACACACACACACACACACACAGCTGTCCATTACAGATGCCAGAAAGTCAAGCAAAGGCACTCAATACACTTGTCTATTGGTTAAACTAATGATTTATTCATTCGTCTATTCTGTAATTCATCTATTCTGTTTTTCGATCGTCCGTGTGACTGAAAGCTTTGTTTCTTTCTGCCGGAGCTGTTTGTACTGGGAGTGGCCGGGGGAGCGAAACAAACACACCTTCATGCACAGAACGAGGTCAACAGCACGTAAGGAAAGGCCCAGAAATGTTTGCTCTGCTCAGTGTGGAGAGCGAGCGACAGGAGAATTTGGAGTTAGTGGAAACAATGGAAGGCAAACATCAAAAAGAGAACAATTGGAGACAAAAGATGGAGGGGGCGGGGGTCTGTTGGTGCGGGAGGAAGAAAACGCAGCAGTTTCCGTTTGGCCTGTGATGAGAGACGGAGATGAAGTAAACAATAGGTGAGGAGGGATCGATAATTCCTTTGTGTTGCTCTGTGGAAGACACCTGTCAATCCAGTAAAGTGTGAGCTCTCGCAGTAAGCACACAGAACCATGGCCGACGTGCACGTCGCGCTTGGTTGCGCAGAGCGAGGTGACACCTCAAGACAAACTGTCATTATTTGACTGTTGGCAAGGAGCCTCGAACGCCGGCTGGCTCGCCTCCAGGATTAGCTCACCGCTATCAAACTGCCGCGCGCTACCACTTCCCCCTTCACTCGTCTCTCAGTCGCCGTCATGTGACACCCCGGATGCAGACACGCGACCGCGGTTCTCACAGTCAAACGTGTCGGTACGGACTTTCAAGAATGTCCAAATCATCCACGAGAAAATAAACTCTCCTGGCGAAGACTGATTGGTGAAGGATCAAGTTCGGCACGTCCGCGTCCGCAGATGCTCGCTCCTTAGCCGACAGCTGCGCGGATGCATCACAAAGTCCTCCCGACACAGAGACCCGAGCGATCGATCCCGACTGTCGCACGTTGTAACGCGGTGGTGTTGAATTAGTCCGGTGATCTGACGCCATCGGCCGAACACGTCACTAACAAGTGGAACGGCGGATTGGGGGAAGGGGAGGGGGGGGATTAAACGCTGGCAACAACTGCTCCGTCTCGCTGTCTTCTCCGTCCCAGTGTGCCTCCAGGCTGAGAACCGAGAGTCCGAAACCCCTCCAACAACGCAAAAGTCGTGTTTTAGCTGCATTCTTGGACCGAAAGTCGTGAGGATTGACGAGGCGGCGAGGTCAGAGGTCGGCTAGCGTTCATGATGACGTTCCTCTCGTGCCTTTGCCTGGGGCTCTTTGTCATAAAGTGCTGGTTTAAGGTTTCCCGAGGCAAATGTGCCATTTATTCATATCAATAGAAGCCGTCTGAATTGATTTCTCACCTTCTGAAGCCTCCAGGAACTACACCACCGCGCTTGACTTCTTTTGCAAGAGGAAGAGGTTGTTGCGGCTCGCTAACGACAGGAACTTTGCAGACGGCGTCGTTTGCCTACAGCCACAAAACTGCACTCACGATGAGAGACAATCCTCTCGCTCAAAGAGCAGCATCATTATTAAAGAAATGAGAGCCCGGATGTGACGACGCCCATCACTGTAGCGGAGACGTGCATCGAGATCAATTTGCCAGAGAGCTGAAGCCCCCTTAGCCTGCCTTTGGATGCCTTTGGAGCAGCGTTCCTGTGAGCCATGTGGCGACAGCTTTCACACCGCAACGTCACGCCGCGCACCACAGACCCGCAACCACAACACGCTGCCCAGCCGAGCCAAAGACAATTGTATTGTTTCCCAATCAGTGCTCGCAGCTTCATGGGGGATTCCAGGCACAGGGACGTCGCTCGTAAAAGAGGCCGACTCGCCAACCAGGAGAGGAGGAGAAGAGATGGGAACAGGAGGGACACACACAAATCTATCAAACACGAGCACGTGTGGGTGATTCCATCTGCGTCCACGAGACAAACTAATCCGAATACCACATTGGCAGGAACCTGTTCAAGCCATTTCAAGCCAAAATTGCTGAGGGGTTCGTTCTGAAGGTGCGGTTCTCATCGGTTCCTCGTGGCCTCGACCCACATGTGTGTGTTTTGCCCTGATGTGTGGTGTGTGATGTGTGAGCTCTCAGGTGTGCGGTGTCGGAACACAACACATGACGTCTGCTTCTGTGTCCTGGCGGAGCTGATCTCAGAGCAGCGGGCTCTCAACCCTCTTTGAACCAGGAAACATGTGTGGTCTTGTGTGGCCCCGCATGTGCGCGCGCTCCGTACATCACATGTCCCAAAGCTTTCCACCACAAGAGGCTGGTGCGTGTTAAATTGTGTCTTTTTTTCCTCTCGGCTCTGCTTCACAGTCACTGACATTTGACAGGGAAAGACTTTGAATTGGATACAACTTGGAAAAGTTGTACGTTTTTACGTGTTGAGTGTCCAAAAAAAATGCATCAACGTTTTGCTGTAATGCAGAATGCTGAGATACAGAGATGCTTTAAAAGTCCACATGCACACACAAAAAGTCATCTTCGTGCAGGAAATAAACAGCTGCCACAATCACGCGCCACACGTACACGTTGGACGTGCACGCGCGCGGTCCTCTCAGACAACAGAGGATGTAAGCTTTCATCAGCACGCTTTCCAATTCATGTATGGCCAATAAACGGAGTACTTACGAGATAGGAATTTTGCCTGTCGAGGAACACGGAGTCTCCCATGGTCCCGAATAAGTATCCACATATAGTAAACACCCCAAAGTGGAGATGCAGCAAAAGATATCCCGTTAGAAAATAAGTCTCCAACCCCCCCCCCCGAAAAAGAAAAGAAAGTGTGCGCGCGTCGGAGCGGAGAAAACAAGAGTCTCCACGAATCCCCTCGCGTCTTCTCTTCTCTTCTCTTCTCTTCTGCGTGCACAGACAGACACCTTGGACTTCCTTTTCACTGCAAGTCGCCGCAGCTTTCTACGCGTTGGTGTCTTTGCGCCGGTCTGACGCGCGTGTCAGAAAGCCGCCCGTGCCAGGAAGGACACCATAGTGCGTAATGCGTAACGGGTCCATACTGCGCGCTCCGTGCACTCTGGCGGAGACAGATGCTGAGTTGACCCAGTAGAGCAGAGAGAGAGAGAGAGAGCGCGCTGTCGACAGTGTGAGTCCGGGCTTCCGGTGGACATTTTCAAAATAAAACGAGCTTCGGTCAGGGTTGTATTTTAAGTCCACAAATGTGAGAAAATAGGATGGAAACTGCGCATTTATATTGGGTTTTTAAAAAAAATGTATCCTCTTGAAAAACTATTACGTTGACATGAGGAATAACAGCAATATGTACAGCAATAGTAATACATATTTATTCATTTATCTTGTGGGAAGTTGATGTTTTGGAGATACAAGGTTTCTGCCAGCAGTGACAAATAGCCTGCTCTGGATAGGTCTAATTACTGGAGCAAATAAATCACAGCGGAGAGAATTTTCTGGACAACCCGCAGAACTGTGATCGCTTGCTTCAATTGTAAAATAAATAAAGGAAATATTTTATTCATGAGCATTCCCAAATTTTAAATAAAAAAAAAAGCCATTAAGAGCGACTTTGAAAAGGGCCAGCTCACTGGAAGACTCTCAACAGAAGGCCAGTCAGGGTTTGTGTAACACTTAATGTGAAACCGGCGTTGGGCAATCTCTGCCTCGCATAAAAAATAATAAAAAAAACACACAAAACAAACGGGAACAGTGGCCGAGGGGTATAAGCTGACCTCCCACACACACACACACACACACACACACACACAACATTGAGAGTTAATGAAAAGTATTTGCTTGGCTCTGCAGGCGTGGGTTTATTGAGAAAGGCACAAACTGACCACATTCTTGTCTTTATTTAATAAACAGTAAACGTGTGACTCAGTCGGCTGAGAGAGAGACGGTGAGCTCCTCCCTGCTGATCAGATCGGGCCTTCGACATTCAAAGAATGCCGAGACGTCGAGAGGACCACTCAGAGATAACAGACAAACCGCGGCGCACAGGTAAGTGTGTGACTCACACGGGCGTCATCGCAGCACGGCACGGTTACAGGAAACCAAAAGCCTCAACAACAAAAAACCACGGCAGGTGATTAAATGAAATTGGGACAGAAGATGGAGTCCCACGGTTATTCAAGCAGCTGTATGTGTGTGTGTGTCTTATTCTTATTAATGTCAGGTCCGCTTTGTTGGATTCACACGTCCATAATCACGCCCGTCTTCTGTTCCATCTGGATCTTAGCCCAGTTTAAACATTTGTGACAAAATAATCTCAACCCAATGTCCACTTAATGAGGTATTCATTGTGTTTCCCAGCTGATTACGTCGTCTTTATCAGATGGGGTTTCAGCCATTGGTGCAGAAATGATTCTGTTCATGATATAAACTCAGTGGCGGTAATGATTTTATCCATGTGAGGGATCTTTTCTGACTCAAATTGATGACGATATCGGCATACATAATAATGTTTCTGTATTTATTGATCATGCAGATTGACATCTAACTATCTCTACATGTGTCGATATATACATACCCAGTATATAAGTACTACTTGATCACTCTCAGAGCGAATCATTTGAAAGAGGACTTGTTGTCACAAGCTTTTTTGAGCGGATGATCACTGTAACTGTGACCGTTATAAGTGGACCGCAAGACCTTTTAGAAACAGCAAAATGACAAAATTGGCCAATCCAGCTATTCGAAGTGTCTTGTCAATGCTGAAGGAACTACACTCTTGGAGATGATGTGAGGAGAACATAGAAGAGGGGAGGAAGATAGAGAGACCTCAAGACAGTCGTTCCCCTCCTTCAAAACACTGAAGTTCAGTCGTGAGGCTTTAGAAGCTGTGTTTTATGGACCTGTGGGAGGAGCCAATTGTCTCCTAAAATGGAGTTTCAATTGTCCCAGTATGACCATAGCTCACACACACACACACACACACTGAGCCTGAGGGAGAGGGAGGGAAAGCTAAAGGAGAGGGAGGACAAGAAGAAGTAGAGAAGGGAGGAGAGGAGGAAGATGGCGGTGTGTATTTTTTGCGCTGCATGTTTCATGGACATGTCCCTTCAGCTGGCCATCCCTTCTCATGTCATCTTGAATTTGTTAAAAAAAACCATAATAACGAGGCTCAAACGAGGCCCCCGTGTGACCGTATATGAACTTCAAAACACACTCGGGGGGCTTTTCAGCTGTTGGCTTGGCCCGCTTTTGCAGCGATGTGTCGCGTCCCGGCTGTCGAGGGTTCGATGCGCAGAGGGGCCGCTTGGAGTTCAGACGCCAACGCGTGCGCCGCTCGGTCGCCAAAAAGGCCGCGGCGCCTGCGTTTTGAAACCGCTCCGTTGAGCGGAAAAGTCTTCCGTTAGAGCGCTCGAAGGCGATCCGGTGACTGACGGAGCCTTCGATCTGTTCCGTCAAAACACCAGCACAAATATCGGCCCATTGGCACTCGCTACGTCATGCGCAAAATACGCTCGTCTCGCTCCCGGAGGCCGCTGGGTGAAAACCGCGAGCAAGAAGGGGTCAGGAATGACGTCACGTGATCACGTCCAATCGACACGACGACAACAAAAGCGACGGCGTTTGTTACAGTGAACTCACCGCGTGCCCGAGCTCGCAGAATCAAATATTTAAAGAAACATGTCCCATGTTTCTGCAGGAATCATGACTGCATTTTTCAGCCTGATGGTATGTTGTCGAGCGCTCTGAAGAGCTTTCTTGAGAGAGAGAGAGAGAGAGAGAGAGAGATGTAATATGTGATCGTAATCACATGCAGCTGCTCAGAAGCGAGACAAAAAAAACTATGACAATCGCACAGCTGATTAAAACGTTGGGTTTTTTTTGAAGGGCAAAAGAGCGTAACCGGGAATCGTTTTCCTTCTTTTCAGCTCGCGGTCTCTGCGTTTGCATCCGCCGCTCTCTCGTCCGGTGAACTTTGACCTCGATTTCACAACACGGCCCCGAAGACCGGGGGGGGGGGTAAGAGACTGAAAACGAGAGAAAGGGGAGATGGGGGGTGTAGTCGGGGGGGAGGAATGGTTGAAAACTGGGCACACGTAAACGAATTTACAGCAGGAGCTGCACAAAGCAACTCTGGGGGATGACCTCAGTGCTGGGGAATGTGAGTGTGTGTGAGCGAGTGTGTGTGTGTGAGTACAAAAAAAAAAGACAGAGAGAGAGAGAGAGACAGTGCTACACTGCTTCACTTGGGAGGTAAATACAGAAGACACACACGCGCAAACAAATATATTAAGGAATTATGTCTCGCTAAGGGTCTTGGACCACAGCCTCCCTCCAGAGACGGCCGTCGTGCAGCGGGGGGGGGGAAAATGTTTTTTTAGAGGAACTGATCACTCAACATCCACCAAACACACACACACAGACGCGCGCGCACACACACACACAACGTGACGACGGCGTGGGTCTGGATTCAATCTGGACTCTTCTATCAACAGGCCAACCCAGTTGTCCTAAATCTCCATACTCAGTCCTGAGGGCCAATCGACAGTGAGATGCAGAGGGGGGTGGGGGGGATGTGTAAGTTGAGGATTCTGGGTACTAGCAGCGTTTGCCGTATGGCTTTCGACCTCCATTAGACCGCGCTCAAGGCGGCGGGCGGGTCGTGACTGCTCTTCAGCGGAAAATGCTTGGCCCTGACCCGAGGCTTACGTTTAGAAAATAGGGAGAAATATTGTGACGCCGGTGAAAGCAGCAAAGTGGCGAGGTGCACCACTTTTCTGGTTGCAATTTGGATGGAAAGCACTTCCTCGGGAAAAAGCGTTTTCGTCTGAAGCAAAACGGGGCCGACGCCCTCTCGATGCTTTGACTCTACTCTCCGACGGTTTGAATCGTTCCGCACGTGTCGGCGACAATGATTTGCGACGTCGTCTCCGTGTGACGTGGAGTCGCAGCATCTTGACGCCGCTGCGCCAAATCGAGCAGCAAAAGACCACCGTGGTGTTTCCCACAAAACACTCGGTCCCCGTACCGGAGAATGGATTCAAATCCGCTTCGAGGAATCTGCCCCCCCCCCCGCCCGCCCCCTCTTTGAGGAGCCCGGGTGAAGGAGCGGCCTCCAACAGCGGGCAGAAATCCATTAACTTCTCTTACGTCATCATTTCTTTCTGTAGCTGCGGAGGAATTGTTGATTGATCTCAATCGGTGGGGTTAGGAATTGGGTTTGGCGGAAGGAAAAAAGAGGTGAAACTGAGCCGCTGGTACAGTTTCTTATTGTAATTTGAGCGTTGTTTGCTCGCCGTGAGCGCTGCTACGGCTCCGTTTGCTATCAGATGTCAACATTCATTCTCTCATACAAACGCTTTTGTTTGGTTTTGTTTGGTTTTGGGTCATTTCCTCCATTTGGTTTGTCGTTTGTTGGCCTGGCGTGGCGAGGAATTAACCGAATGAGCCACGTCGACTCCATCCGCACGTGGGGGAAAAGAAAAAGCGTCGATTCTCCGAGCGAAAGCCGCAACCGCATTCTTGGTCTCGTTCCAGTTGAAACGTACTTCTTTCTTCTTCTTTTTGTGTGCGTGTGTGTGTGTGTGCGTGCGTGTGTGTGTCTCCTCCATCCGCCTGTCTCGCCGTCCGCATGCATGTGATGTGATCTGACCTTCCACCCTTTTACCCATCTATCCGTCTTCCTGCCTGACGCTCTGTCGGCTTGTGTGGCTGGCAGCCAACCAGTCGTGTGTGTGTGTGTGTGTGTGTGTGTGTGCTGAATGGGTTTGTTGCCTGTACAATAAAGTTAATTTATAGTTAAGTGAAGATATCTTGTCTTTCAGCTGCGGCTCCTCCCCCTTAATGCACTCTCACACACAAACACACACACGCACACACACACCAGCACACTCGGTGTCCTCCTCCTCCCACGCCTCCTTCATGTTTTCTGCCACAACAGTTGCCATGGTGTCTCCACTCGCCAGCTGTGTCGGACAGCACAATAACAAGTACTTGTGTGTGTGTGTGTGTGTATGTCTGTGTGGTAGTGTGCGTACGCAAGTGTTTGTACACCAAAGTGTCAGCGTGCAATACGATGATGCGCTGATTTATTTTACATTCAAAACCCACTGTTGTCCCCTCCGAGCCCATCGAATGTGTGTGTATGTCAACTGTCTATGTATATGAATACATATCAAGTGGTCAAATCGTGTCATGTCCGTCCGACAGACCTATTGTAAAAACATGTGATATCATAAATGCTGCCTCGTCTGCGGCCGTCGGCAATCATTTTCAAAATCCGAGCTGCTGAGGGAACATCGCAAAAGGCCGTGGGAAAAAGTAATTGCCGAGATGTCTGTGCTCGTATGCAGAAAATAGTCTTGACTTGTTGCCATGGCACCACAGTGGAAGCGTCTGGATCATTATGGGAAAAGGGAGGCAGATCGACGTGATCACATGAGGTTAGATCTGGGAGGAGGGGACACACACACACACACACACACACACACACAGAATTGTCTGGGCCACTTCAATATGTCTCCTGAATACCAACGCGACTCATTTTTTTCTCGCTTGCGCCCGAAAAAAAACACAACAAACGCGGGATGCCTTCCCGCACATTCAGACCCTTTTCTGTCATTAAAGGCGGCCCTGCACTCGTGTTACAAAGCATCGAGGGGACCCGAAGTTCGAAAAACACTTTGTCTCCTGGTTCTGCCTGACGCAGAAGGTTTGGACCAGAAGAACTGAGCGACTCTCCAGAGGGGTTTGGAAAAGCTTGAATAACGGAATAAAATGTCCACTGAGTGATGTGACGTGCGCACGCTGGCTCAGCCTTCCCTTCGGCTCTCTCTCTCTCTGCACCTTCATATCCAAACACTCTGCCTGTGTGTGTGTGTGTGTGTGTGTGTTTGCACACCGGCCTTTGTGCGTATGAATCTGCCATCGCGTATGTTCGGGATCTATTCGCGACGATTGTGGGAACGAGGACCACTCCCCGAAAAGCTCGAGATCTGAGTCTGTGAATCTAAATGATTTACTTTGTCGTAAATCCACCGCCGAAGTACATGACATCACGCGATATCGGCAACTTTTGAAGGCCGAAACGGCGGGCGAGTCGCGTCCCTGCACTTTGGTTGCTGTGCGGATGAAAGAAACCAAACGCAGCGTGTTGGATATTGATCTGTGGAGGTGTGGGTCGGCGGGTTTTGTTCCCCTTGAGACAGAGTCCACTTCTGCTCATGGACTCTGTGCATTGAGCAATCAACTGGCCGCGGCAATCAGTGACATATTGTGTGTCGGCCGCCGCCGCCGCCGCCGCCAATCGGCTGCCCGCGTGCGGACGAGTTTGCGTCGTGCCGCCGGCGCTTTGTGTGAATCCCTTTTTTTTTCTTCTTTTTTTTCCTTCATGCAAATGAGGTTGAGACAGAATCACTCGAGCAGCCGAGGCGAGGACGTGTGTCGACAACACGGACGAGTATCACGTTACTCCTCTGCCCTTTATTGTTTTCTATGATAATCAGCGCGGTTCACTTATTTCAGATGCAAATCAACTCGTCTGAATATGTTTTGTTTTTTTGCAGGTGCTTTCCAGGACGTCGCATTTTAAATACCGCCTCTCCTCCTCCTCCTCCTCCTCCTCCTCCTCGTCGTCCTTCTTTAACCTTGAGTTGCACCCCTTCGTCTTCACCCCGTCATTTCGCAGCAGCGTGTCGGCGTCCGTCCGTCACTGTTGCCTTCGGCCGGGGCCTCCTCGCTGCAGGCTCATTTGAACTCCGACAAAAAAAAAAACCCAGCAGCAGTGACATTGCTTGGACATACCCTGTCAACTGTGTTTATCAGCCTGTGTGTGTTTTGGATTCCCGAGATTCTTCTTTTTGCGTATTTTTTTTTTTTTGTTGTGTTGAAACCTTTACGAGGATACTCGCGTACGCATGCAGAACAGGGGGTCGGTACGCATCAGTCAAACTGAGCGGCCTCAGCTCCTTCTCAGTTTTCGGGGGTGTAAATATTTAGCGTGCGGCGTAAACACAGCAGCTGCGAGCGCTCCAGCGCACAGATGACAGCCTTTTATCCTTCCGCCGGTAACGCGGCTGAGGGACAAAACGGTTGATTCGTCCGAAGATGCGACGGGACCAGTCGCGAAGTTCCTTCTCGCTGATAAACGGTCCGGTTAGCGTCATCTCTGACCTCACTGAAGCTAAATGTTCAGGATTCCATCCCGCGTGTGAAGTAAAATGGTAGATTACATCTGAAAAAGCTGCAGATCTGAACTCCCTGGGACTACTTTCCTGCGAGGTGCTTTAATGCTAAAGTCAGGAGCTGGTGACACACCACATGCATGACTGAGATGCGCATGCTGGCCATTGTGGTCTTGAGCACATGTTACTCCAACAGGAGTTAGTAGAGCATTGTTTAGGGCCTATTTCCTGCTCTGGATGAATACATGTGGTGCTCATGTGAGTATTCATGGCAGGGGCCACGCTGACAATCCTTTTATTTATGGTTTATTATTTATTGACAGGAAGAAACATGAAGGATATTGACTTAAACCTTGTTATACCCCAAAAACCTTCACTTGAAGTTGAGTTTCATTGATAAACAACCTCCAACGTGTAGTTTTTATCTTCTAAGGAGGCTTGTTTTTTGTTATTTCCCACACGGTATCGTCATGTGATTTAACTTGAGCTTCACCAGGCCGGCCCAGCGTGTATGGGTGTGCATTTGTGTGTGTTTGGGTGGAGGCATGGGATGAGACGAAGAAAAAAGAGGTGGAAGGGAGACAGGAGGTGGGGGTTGACGGATCCATCCCATCCCTTTTTCTTTTTTCTTTTTTCTTTTTTCAATCTCTGGAATGCGGCTGGAATCCAAACTCGACTCCCCTGTTGGCTCCACCCACACTCCCACCACCTCATATCATGCTACACACACACACACACACGCACACACACACACACACACACATACTGGGTTTGCAGCAGTTTTTCCCTCCGTTGGGTCATTTTAACCATGAAATAGATGGTGCCTGTTCTAACCTGTCCTACTGATACGAAGCCTCTTCCAAACTTCTTTTTGGTGTGTGTGTGTGTGTGTGTGTGTGTGTGTGTGTTAGAGAGGGATTACCAAACTGTAACTCCACCGTTAAGTAAACAGGTGGAGGTGGTCAACCACGGCTTTGCATATTCATTTGTATTCAATAAAACATGTATTCTGTCACGAAATGTAATTTTGATTCTCTTCCTGTTTGATGCTGCAACCTGCCAGCGGTCCATATTGACATGAGCGTATGAAGTTCTGCAATATGTCAGTCCACAGATGTGTGGTTATGAACTTTGAAACCACAACGTGCTCAAAAGTGTACTTGAGCGTAAATTGAGAAGCGGGATTTGAATGCCTTCTGAGTTTTTCCACATCGGCGTGAATCATTCCCGGTTCCTCCATCTTCTCTATCAAGCTTTTGGATATATTTCAGACTCTTTTGCTGCACTTGCACTCGCCCAACCACTCTCCTGTCACCCAGCGGTAAAACAAGAGTTATGACTTCAAGATGAGTGAGGCTTTTCTCACCATAAAAACGTGACCTACACTCTCCACAGTGTGCATGGAGTTACAACGTCGGACTCAATGCTGAACGTGTTCCTCAAAAAATTGAATGGAAGTGCCGCTCCCATCAATCAACCCCTCCGCAGAACAGCCACGGAGTCGAGAAAGCTGTGACGCGAGTGGCGTTCAAGGCCGACCGCGTTTTGCACCTCTCGACATCGTCGCTGCTCGATGTTTCTATTAATAATTTCACTTTTTTTTCTTTTTTTTTTCCATTCCCAAGAAACTGCGTCAGAGGCCGTTGAACACGTATAAACTATCCCTTCTCGAATGCTTACGTTCGGAGAAGGATGCTCTCTGTGTCTCTTTGTTCCCGGAGCCGGGTTGGAAGGGGGAGGGGGGGGAGGGGGTCAGTGTTTACATCGCGGCGGCGTTACGCGACACGGGACCTGGTCACTTCTCCTCGCATGCCGCGCTGTTCGGTGTGTGTGTGTGTGTGTGTTTCCGCGTCATTGTCAGGTTTTCGCGCAAAAAGTAAAAGCATCCTTTCAAGCCAACGTGGATTCCCCGACTAAACCCTGCAAAGCGCACCCGATGAACCGAATCCAAACATCTATTTCGTGCTGTTGTGTTATGATCGCCCGGCGAGTCGGCTTTTCCCGCCGGCCGGCTGTCAGCGGGAAAAGCCAAGTGGAAAGATTGAATCACTTCATAAAACCAAAAAAGGCACGAGTACATGCAGGTAAACATGAAGAAATACAGAATTCAAACACGCACACACATGCACACACACACACACACATGCACACACACACACACACACACACACACACACATGCACACACTGTATGGCTGCGGTAGTCATTTCAGAGACTATTAAAGCTCCATTAACACGTAGCCTCCCTGCTAGCTAGGGCTAATCCAACCCAGGTGTGTGTGTGTGTGTGTGTTTTCACCCCATCGCTCCCTCTTTCTCCCCCCTCCCCTCTCCTCTTTCTCTCTCTTGTCTCTCACTCTCTTCCCCTTTTTTTCGTATCTCTGCTCCGGCGGCGTTTCTCCCCCCGTGTCCCGCGCTCCTGCTCTTTAAACACTAGCAGCGCCGCCGCCGCCGCCGCCGCCGCCTCCAATTAGGTCAAATCACGGCAAATTTGCAACCCTCAGCGGGAGGGGAAACCAGACCGACACACCTCATTGTGAATCTCCCGAAGCACACGGGCATCTTTAGTCACACTAAGGTCTGGAAAGAGGACAAAGTGGATTGAGTGGATTCGCCCCGCGGGTGAAAAAAAAAGGCCTTTTCCTTGGTTCTTGAAGCGCGTATCCCGCATGCTAATTGTCACCTGGGATGCCACATCCACCCGTGAACCCCCCTCTGTGTTCCTTTCAGGTGTCTTGAGAGGGGAAGGCGTCTGCTTTGTGTTCGGCCTGAATAATGAGGCCCAGAAAGGTGACGCGCGGCGACACCTGTGCTTCTAAAACAGAGTGAACTCAAACAGGTAGATGCCTTCATCCTGGCGTGGGGGACAATACAAGCGAGACACTCTCTTCACAGGTTGTCGGCCATCGCTGTTCCGCGCCAACCGCCCGCGGCGTCTTCGGTTTATTGCAAACAAGCCGCCGCCGCCGTTGCTGGAAGTGTAAAACGGGCCGCTTCCTGCGCTGATGGAATGTTTTCTTTCCAGGGAAAGACCGACGTGACGCCAGGTGTCCAGAAAGGTAAAACAAACACAGAAAAACCTTCCTGAGCTGGCTGATGATGCTCTCCTGTGTTTTAGCGATCATCCGTAGAGAATGTGGCAGAAAAGCATTTATTTTTGGGGAAGAAAAGTGACGTAAGTATCCTTTTTTGCGCGCTTGAAGCGTTTGACTAGAAGCTCCATGCCACACAAAAAGTAGGCCGACGATCCTGTTTTTTTATGTAGGAGACTACTGGTTTTTAAAAACTAATATCTTATGCACACACTCTCTCTTTCTAACACACACACACATACGCACTAATGTTCTGGGAAGGTGCTCTGCAGGAGAGAATTTGATCTCTGCTTGGAAGTGACGCTGTTCCCGACTAAAGCAGTACAAACACACATTGTTATGTTTGTGAGTGTGTGTGTGTGTGTGTGTGAGAGTGTGTGTGAGAGAGAGAGAGAGCAAGAGAGTAAGACATGAGTGTTGGTGACAGTACAAACAACTCCACTCCACTGGAGATGTCTTATGAGAATACTTTTGCAAATGTCTGATAATAACAACATTTACCAGGCGGTTTCATTGGTTAAATTGTTTTAAAAGTACATAAAGCAGGAGGAGGTCGGGGGGGGGGGATCTATGCATGCATCGGTTGTGCAGGCGACAGCAGTTCCAGTCCGGTTTGTGTAGTGTAAATGTTTGTGGTCCGCAGCGCGTTGTCGGCCTGTTGAAATATCCTTTTAAAGCGAACACATTCCAGGGCCCGGCATCAAATTGTTTGGGTTTCTCCTCCCTGTCCAACGCATTTTTAAACAGTTTCATTTGGCCCCGGCGCTGTGAAATATGCTCCGCCTGCAGCTGGTATCAGCTATTGTAATGTTTTCGCAAGATATTTGTGACATGGAGAGGCCGAGCAGACAGATGTGTGCAGCTGTGACGGGGCCGCAATGCAGCCCACCCACATTTTTACTGTAATTAATCATCATTGTGTGTGTGTGTGTGTGCGTGTGTGTGCGCGTGTGTGCGTGCGCGTGCGTGTGTGTGTGTGTGTGTGGGTCCAGATCTTGCTGAACCTTCTCAACTCATAGGTTTATTCAAAACTCAATGGCGCCCTCTAGTGGCCAAAACAACACATTACATGTACTTTTCTAAATCTGCACTTTTACATACACGCATTAAATTCAATAAAAAATACAGCACGTATTGGGTTTTAGCATATCACATTTATATTATTAATATTATTTTTTTAATTGTTTATCTACATGACAATATTTGACATTAAAATAAATATCTTCTGCACAATAGCAGCTTCTTAAATCTTAAATGAAGAACATATTAATGTATTGATATGTGTATTATGAGTAAAGACGTAGAGTCTTCTAATCAAAACTCGGTGGTGTTCAAAAAGAAATTTAAGCTCTTTTAATTTGAATATTTACATATAACTCACTTGTTTTGATGTAATATATCATTGTTGAATATGATGAAAGTAGCACGTATGAACAATACAATGGGAGAAGTTTTTTATGTCCACTAGATGGCATTAAAATGTGTTTTTGACACTAACTCTCATTCAGCTTTGAGCCTCTCTGAGAAGTGGATGCAAATGATCACACCTTTGCACTCTGAAGGCCCCTCTGACTTAAAACACGCTCGCACCCTGTTTCAACTGCAGGTAGACGCGTGAGCCGCACAATCATCAACACACAGACACACACACACACACACACACACACACACACACACACCTGCAACCGATATGACTCTCCCCGCCTCGCCTCTCGGAACTTGAGTGTTCCTCCGCTGAGCTATTTTTCTATTTATAGCCACGGAGCTCCGGCTGTGTTTAAAATGCCTGCTGTCTCGTTCTGATTTGCTCCCTCGATGGAGAGGGGTGAGAGAGGCCCGAAGCCTTAGACTATATATATATATATATATATATATATATATATATATATATATATATGATGAGGATTTGCTTTCATACGAGTGTGTCTGTCATTTGTCTTGTTTTTATGCTGAACAGATGTTCACATTGCGGCCGATTCCTCAGACAGTACAGTGTGTGTGTGTGCACCCTAGAGAGGAACCCTCCTCAAAACAAGCCTCGACCTCTGACCCTTACCCCCCGACTGACCTCCTGACCCTTTAAAGAAACTTGCAGCAGATGCACGCAGTCGTCTGACTCCTCGCATTTCGCCACGGAGCCAGCGGTTGTGTCGTGCCTCGTCGCAAAGTCAAGCGGCCCCAGAGAGCAGTCCGGTTGACGTCGGCGTGGGCCAGATGTTTGGGAACAAAGTTTGTTACGACTGCGAGGTGAGAGATGGGAGGAGATAGGATGCTGGGAAGAAGACAAGAACACTGTGTGTGTTTGTGTGTGTCATTGTGGGGGGAAATCAAACAGGGTCCAGAACGTCCTATAGTTCCATCTGCCTTCCTCCTCCTCCTCCTCCATCTCCATATTTGTCGAATTGAGTGAGGAAGCGTTGGCTGATGCGAACATGCCCGACACGTGATGGCTGCTGCTTTTCCACGTGACGTGAAGCTCTGTGACGTTTTCTTCCTCTCAGCAGTTCTGGACGCTCCACAGTCAAGACGATTAATTCACCCTCCATCCAAGTTTCATCCAATTTTGCCAAACAGATGATGAGAGATGTCAAACTCAGAGGATGTACGTTTAGAAGTAAGTTTGATTGGCAAGTGGGAACTTTGGCCTTAGAGGTCATGAAAACATGGAGTCATCCTTCGAGGACTATCGTTTTTGGGATGGAAATTGAGTTAACCACCGAAACGCTCGTTTTTACGCAGCAGTTTGAAAGATGACACCGGTTTGGCCCCCGGCTCCTCTGGTCCAGGTCCGTTCCGAGGGGCCTCCTTTGGCGGAGAACAAATTGCCGCGTGCTTTCTGCGCCGCCTTCGGGACGGCGAAGCTGGACCCGTCCAACAAACTCGGGGACGTGGCGGGTCCCGGCTCGGTTCTCGTCTCCCTGCAAAAGCCTCAATCAGGCCGGTGTTATCTCGCGTTTTTAGTTGCTTTTGCTTCGGTTGCCGCATTCATGAGATTACGAAAGAATGGGGGCGGGGGTGTAGCCGGGACGTTTTTATAAAGTGAGGCAATAAAAAGCCGAGAACGGACAGGAGTAAGCTCCTGTGATGAAAAACAAGACGGGGCAGAAAAGAAAGGGCTGGATGGGTGAAGAGGACAGGAAGTTGGGGCGAGGGGGGAGGGGAGGGTCACTCAGTCAGTCGCCACCAGTTTTTCAATAGGAGCCCTGGGGCCTCGGCATGAAACTCCTGACCTGGAATTCCAAATAAATAATTCTTCGAACCTCCAGACTGAAGGAGAGTCTCACGCACACACACACACACACACACACACGAAGGGGATGCACTGGGAAAAATGCAGAATTACTCCAAAAAGCACGAGTTATTCAGACCCGTTTTCCAAATACACCAACTGACAAAATTCTCAGAGGTGACATCACACACACACACACACACACACACACACACACACACACACGTATGCATCCATGTACCAGACGTGAGTACACAGGTATTAGTCCCCAAAGCTTAGCTCTTAGCCTAAATCCTGCATGTGAACATTCCGGTTAAACCTCCCTGAATACAGCGAGAAACCTCGACGTTCGGTTCGAAATGAGCAGGCAAAGGGAGGCATGACCCTGAGGTCAAACGCTCTGCGGTATGTCCAACTAATTAATACACGCAGGACGGACTGAGCTGTCCGTCAGGGCGGGGTAAGAAAAACAGCAACACAGGGAGTTCACGGGGAAGCGGGGAGATGTCCTCGGCTGCACCGACGGTCAAGTGAAAAAAGCCCCAAAAATGTGATTTTCATTTCTTTCTTTTTTTTGTTGTTGTTGCAACGGGACAGGAGTTGAACGAGCAGCTTCCTCTTGTTACTCCCCCGAAGTGCGTCTATCACTGTCGGAAACTGTTTTGGAGATGAGCAGGAGGAAATGTATGTTATTGTAGTTTTGGCTCCACCCTCTCATGTCATGCTGGTTGCAGAAGAACTTGAGAACTGTAATCCATGAGAGGTGACGTCATAGACGTGGACTTCTTCTGTGGTTGCAGAGCACCTGAAGTCATCCCTAATCTGATTGTCCTCATTGCGTGTTTCTTACTAAGTGTATGAGAGGGAACTTAAGTCCACAGCTTAAGAAGAAAAAAATGAAAACATGAAGTTTCTATCTCCCCGTTGCTGTTCCAAGATTAGACAAAGAGCGGGTGTGTTGGAGACGTTATCGAAACATTTCCACCCTGTGTGAGTATCGTATCACCACAGTTTACACTAATTGAGACAAATGCATAAATGGGAAGTTGTCAACTTACACACACAAACACACACACACACACACACACGCACACACACACCATGGTAGATGTGAGAGGATCTAGTCCATGCTTTCCCTCTGGCCCCTGACGAACCACATTAGAGAGGACATTAGTGGACACAGGGGTCACTGTAACACAAACACACACACACACACACACACACACACACACACACACACACTCTCACACACACACACACACACACGCATTCACAAATACACAAGGGGATGACCATTGTTTCTGCCTTCAAGAGTAAAAAATGTACAATTAGATCATCCACCCACTGCCTTTCGGATTCTCACACACACACACACACACACACACACACACACACACACAGACATGCACACACACACACACACTGAACGTAACTCAACACTGCTGCTTTCTCACTGGAGGAGAGCTTTAATCTGCACCAGACTCAGAGATTCTGGCTGCGGAAATTAATGTTTACTTTTCAGCCGTCTCCATTTCCAAGTGCTCTCGCTCTCTCCTCCGTTGTTGCGAAAACATCCCAAAGGAGACGTGAGATTGCGGAGAGAGAGAGAAAAGAAGAAGAAGAAGAAAAAAAACACAGGGCCAAACAAACCCCCGCTGTTTCATATGGTTCTTTTCAGCAGAATATCACACAAAGTTGTCAGGGCGATTGCCCCCGCACGGTATCGCGTGACACACACTGTACAGTACGGGGGAGTCCCGAGTGCGAGGTACGTCTCATTGGAAGCAAATGTTGATGTCATACCGGCCTCTGCGCTGCGTTTTCGACCAGTTTCGCGTGTGCTCCATGGCACGAATGAGGACGCTTTCACAGCACACACACAAGAGGACGCCGTTCTGTGCTCACGACGAGTGTGCAAAAGAGCGTGCGTGACGTTCGTCCGTGTTGCTCCGCTCCGGCCTGTCGGGCCCTCGCGTCAACAACCGGGCCCGGTAAACTCAATAAGCGCCATAATCCAACTGCAGCCCCGTGCAGACCCGCTGGTCCCAGGAGGCGGGACTGGACTGTGAGGTCACCCCCGCCGTGACGAGCAACGTCCGGCCCCGTGGCGGTCAGTGAACGCAGCGTGAGCGAATCCACCTCCGTGGATGAAATCGTCGAGAGAAAAAAACAAGCTGCACAGGTGGGAGTACTCGCGGCAGTTCGCTCCATGACTTTTGGAAGAGCGCGGTGAACAGAACCGCGTGAGAAACGCGCCGCCGCGAGCCAAGAAAGTCCACCTGCGCTCCGTCACAGTGGCAGTGTTTTGACAAACGCGCTCGCGACGGAGCGATGACATCCGACGCCACTCGCTCGGCCCGACTGGTTCCTCCAACCGAGGGAAAGAAAAACGCTCTCTCTCTCTCTCTAGATGATCGAGACTTACAAGTCTTTGGGCCGAAACCCTTCCGCGGTGAAGTGTGTGGATTTGTTTTCTTTCAGTTTGTACTTTTTTGGTGCGAGCATTCCAAGGAGGTCGAACCGTCGAGGTCTTGTTCACTCAGGGAGGGAATCAGGGAGGAAAAGGCAAAAAATGGATAGCTGTTCACAAGTTCAGGCCTCTCGCTTTCCTATCGTCCCGTAATAAACTATTCCCACTTCCTTACTGGGCTCGGGTCGGCACACGGAGCACGCAGGCGGCGACCGGCTTTTCTTGTCGTCGCCATTGCAGCGTCAAATCCCCGTCCTCCGCGAGCGTCTGACAGCCGAGGCACGGTGACCTCTTCCGTCCTTTGGAGGTGAGCGCTCACTAGAACCCTCTCCCTCGTGATTTGGAGAGAGAGAGAGAGAGAGAGAGAGGAAAAGGGCACGTGGGTTCATCCTCTGGGCACCATGAATGGACCAAACGTGCTTGGAAAGCAAACGGCAGAGCGGCCCGAGGGCGCTGGCGTGGCTCGGCGACGACGCGTGAAGACAAATCAACGCGGGGGCATCAGGGGAATTCCAGGAATGGCGACCACATGTCAGCGACTGTCATTGTAGGATATATATATATATATATATATATATATATATATATATATATATATATATATATATATATATATATATATATATATAAAGCAGCCAATCGAGAGTCCTCTCGTCTCCGAATGGGAGTGAGGTCACTTCGGAGACGCTTCTCTTCACTTTGGGGCCCTTTTCTTCTAAAGCATTAGCGAGAGTGGCTCTAAAAATAGACGGCACAATGTCAACATTGTGGCGCCCCATAAACAACCCGGGATCGAATTAGCCGACCGCCGCTTCCTCTCCGAGGCCCGCGTCTGCGTGGCCCCGGCGAGGGAGGAGGGTGGGGGTGGGGGGGGGGAGGCTGCGTGTGCGTGTACGCTTCACGCGCCGTAGTTCCACCACTATTTTGCGAGAGCGCGCCGATGAGGAGGGCCAACTTCAGGGGGGCCAGACCCCCCCGGAGAAACCACGGGGCCCCTCGGTGCTGCAATAACACCGAGGCTGCTCCGGCTTTCTGAAGGTTGTTTTTGCGTCATTTCTTTTTTACAACATCCACAATCGGACCGTGGAAAAAAGAAAATAGCTATGAAGCAATCACGGCTAATAAAACTGTCGGACCGCTCGTGTGTGTGTGTGTGTGTGTGTGTGTGTGTGTGTGTGTGTGTGTGTATGTGCAAACCGTTATGCGTCTCCGCTTCGTCTCATGCGTTTTCTCCCTCTGCCTCGCTGTCCTTAAAAAGGCATAGAGCACGAGACACGTCGGCAGAGGTTGCCACACACACACACACACACACACGCACACACACACACATTCTCTCTCTCAGTGGCACACATGCAAATCATTTGAAGTGACATAGATTGTGATGCATGGCCTTGCATCGACATGTGAAACCTGTTGATACAATTCAGACAAAGTCTTTATTGCTCGCTCTTTTTTTTTTTTTTTAACTTTGTTCAGTGAAATTGAGTGTATTCTGGTTGTAGCTCAAAACTCTTTGAAATGCTGCCCTCATTGAGAAATGAAAGCAGAAATACTGGTGGTTCAGGACACGTTAACGCTGCAGTGCTTTAATCTGAACACACCTTTCAGATATTTGACACCAGAGGGGGAAAAACAGATCGCGCCGATCTCCTAATTTAAAGATATCAGAAACCAAAACAATCCTGCTGTTTATGATGTGGAATGCTTGTTTTGGATTTTGAAAAAAAAATGAACTCAATCACATCCTGCTCCCCTCAGTGTACCTCACAACACGTAAACACAGCCTGAGTTCACGCCCCGTGTCAGGATTTGACTTCACACCAACCCGTGCGTGAAACCTCCCCAGCGGACCTGCAACGCGTCTCGGCTCGCTACTTTTTACGAGCACTCCGAGCTGCAATAACGTCACGGTCCAGATTGTACTAATGGCTCCAAACTGGTGGCCTCGTGTTATGGGGAGGAGGTGGGTCGGAGTGGGGGGGGGAGGGAGGGGGGGCATGGAAAACGGGTCTGCAGCGGTGGGAAACTGCTGAGCGAGAGCTTCTCCACATCTGTGCGTGCTGCAAAGACGAAAAGGAAAGGAGGAAAAAAAGCAGCAGAAAGCAAAGAAAGCGGCTCTTCGCAACAGGGTCATGATGGGAGGGCTGTTTGGTGCATGGGCCGCGCGGGTTTTGACCCAGGGACCGCTCGCAGCCGTGAGAACCCAGTCCCGGTCCCACATGTGGGCTCAAGTCCCCTCAAGTCCCTCACACCACACGCTGCACACACTCGGAGTGGAATTATCATACCTTCCCACCAGCGCATGTGGCCTGGAGCCAACTATGCGGCCTATAAAGCCCCCCTGCTATAAGTAAGTCTCCCAAGTATGTTTTGGTAAGGATTTCATCTCCTCATTCACACTCCATTTGAAGCCGATATGACGATAAAGGCCAAGCCAATGTTGACAACGGAGGAGGGGGGTGGAGATTTTGTTGGATTTATTTAATCCTCAGCTCTCCATAAGCGTTTCTTCAGCTTTCCCACTTTGTGCTGGTAGGTGTGATGGACTGAAAAGCACAGGGAAACAAATGCAGGTGTGGGAGAAGTCAATTGCCCCCTCCCCCTAACCCCCGCCCGCCCCACTGTAAATTACCCTCGTGCCCTTGGGCAAGACCACAACGTGC